>NC_051212.1:53633820-53813820 GCF_015220715.1 Pygocentrus nattereri
CACCAGATAACTTGAACTATCCCAGATAATAAGCGTATGTCGGGTCTGCTGGCTTGATAAGGTCAGCACCCCGCTGACTGCATGCTGCTGCTGGTCCACCCAGACCACCCAGACTACTGAGTAAAAAGCCAGTGGGCTGCCAGCTTTGCCATAATGGGCCAGCTGTGGCTTGCTATCCTCTTGCTATCTGGGATGCCTCCACTGGTTCAGTACCGAAGGTTCCAGTTTTATGTTTTTTGTACCTGCTTAATATTGGTACCTACAGGACCTAATGACACACTTGCAGCTGAAGCTAACAACAATTTAGCGAATTCTTAACTTTTAGAGGTGAAGGAAAAGCCTACAAGCACTATTTATGCCACCGATATGCCACCAGAAAATAAACTAGAACAGCATTGTCGATGGGTCAATTAATATTTTAAATTTGTTTTACTGTAAAAAGTTCACTAAGGCGATGTAAGCAGAGCTGGTTTATTAGGAGTCTGGCCACTTCCTATTTCCCCTATTATATAAAAGTCATGACTGCAAAACGGCAGAGGGCATCTGCATGTGAGTCCTCAATGAACGGGAGTGAACGGAGCTCAACCACTAAAACCGGAAAGTTAAAATAGCTTCTAATCACTCGCACAGAACGTTTCTTTAAAAAAGCTTTCTCTAAAAAAAGCAAAGAAAACTCACCTGTATGTTTCCTTTTTTCTACAGCAAACAGGTTTTGGGCAGCAGGGCGCTAAGATTACGGCTACTGAGTGCTGATTGGCTGGTGAGCAGAGCAGCTCATTGGCTGTTCGCGCTCTCAGACGTCATGAACGTACATGAGGCTCCGTTTTAAACTCCTATAACTCGAGTTTAAAAGATCTTAAAAATAAAACAGCGGTGTTAAAATGTTTTATGCTGGTCAGGAAATGAATTAATTTCTTTTTCATTAAAAATGTTTAAGCGTTTATAAACTATGATTTTGCTCAAAGGCTCCACACCAAGCCTTTCATTTTGGACTCACTCGGGAGCGCCCTCTAGCGTTTGCGAACCCAGAAGACTTTTTTCCTGACGACGTTAATAAATAACAATAAAGTTCTCCGATATGAGCTGGAAGCAGACATTTATGGTAGCTCCCACAGAATGAAATCTACACCCGACTCCGTGTCATTACAGGGATTTGTGTGAGCGTTTGAGGGCAGGAAAGTGCACTATATTATTTTTTGGCATCACAAGTAGCGTTAAGCTGAGCTATCAAGTAAGCAAGGTAGCTAATTGGCCATAAATAGCTTCCTCAGTTCTAGTGGCGGGAATGTCAGGAATGTCAGCGGATGGAGTCTTCGAGCATTTGAAATTAGATCAGCTTGACTGTCACTCGACAACTCAGTGACTGGTGGCTGAAAACTTTCACAGACAACTGTTTCTACAGCGTTAAATGCGCTTCTCTGTAACAGGCTACAGTGTCTGGAGAGGCAGGGGTGAGGTGGAATGAAGAGGGATTTTAAGGCGCCGATTCCATGTAAGAGTGGCTCTCCAGCTGAGCAGACCAGACTGGATCGGGTCAGTGGAGCTTAGAGCTGAAATTCTGGCTATGATCTTTCATTGTGAAGAATTATCCATAGCAGCTAAGCAGGGATTTGTGGTCATTACGGACACAATTGCTCTCCACATTGTGCGAGAGTATGCGACAGAAACGGTCTCAGCACGGTGGGAAGGTGGGTAGCGCCGTTGCCTCACAGCAAGAAGGGCCTGGGTTCGATTCCCCAGCCGGGTGACCAGGGTCCTCTTTGTGTAGGGTCTGCATGGGTTTCCTCCAGGTTCTCCAGTTTCCTCCCACAGTCCATAAATTGCCCCTAGGTGTGAGTGAATGTCTCTGTTTGCCCTGTAATGAACTGCTGGCCTGTCCAGGGTGTATCCTGCCTTCAGGCCGCAGGGATAGGCTCCAGCACCCCCCGCGACCCAGAAGGAGAAGCGGCTTAGAAGATGTGTGTGTGTATTCATGTTGGGAAGAACAAGCCGTATCGTTGTCATGACTTCTGAGAATAAGGGCATTGTGGGGGTTTGGGGTCTGATTTATATGTCTGTGGCGCTTCTATTTGGTAATATAGTCCAAATTCTGCCCACTAATATGGCCTAAATACTGTTTAGCTCTATTTATACTTCTTAGGACAGCCTGGGCTACATATTCTGTTAAGTCCTAGTCCTCATGGAATTTGTAGTCCATTATTCATAAACTACACTCACTACAAAAACAACATTTCCCAGCTGCCCAAGTGGAGTCATGCATACTACAATACAGGTAGTTGGTAGTTGTAGTCCATCAGGTAGTTCCAACACTACAGCTAGTGTTTGTAAACAAAGGGCCTTAAGAAGTACAAAATGACCAAAAGTTGTTCGGTCTGGAGCTGTAATGTCGTACGTAAAGCCAGCAACGAATTATGGTTTTATTGTTTGCCTACTGAAAAGAAAAAGTCTGTCCAAAAACGTCTTTGGACTGGGAACCTGAGGCACGCTCTGATGCGCGGCTGCTTTCAATATCGCATAATACTTTTCAAAATCAACTCGATGAATTAAAAAAAATCTAATATGAAACACACATTTCTGAACAGACTATCGACTTCCGAATTTCTTTAAGAATCATAAGAAGTAGGAGAGGTTTGAACCCCACGCTCCACTAGAGGGCAGTGTAGGGGCTGCATCTTGTGTTTTTGGTCAGAGTTTTTATTCTCTTCAGCTCAAATAAAGAACTAATGACTACTGCAGCCGCCTAACGGCCACGGCACACCAGAGGGGCGGCTCCGCACAGCGGCTAGTACAGAGCACAGCTGTGAAGATGACCATCAAACTCAAGCTCAGTTTACACTTTACTCATGTAGACGTAATGGACTAAACCTCCGAACATCACTAAGAGATGATATCAGGTTTGGTTTAAGCTGAGTAGCTCTTCACAAACTCACTGTTCTCCAGCTAAAAGGTATAAGGGTGAAATACGATGTGGCCGGGCTGACACCGTTATTAGATGATTAGAATTAGAATTCGTATTAAATTAGATTAGAATTTGTCTGTTTATCTGAAACGTGAGCTTAATACTTTTCTCCGTGTACACTTAAACCCACCTGGCGTTTACTAGAACCTGGGCTCAATTTTCTACAATAAGAGTCACATGCTGAGCTCCGTCACTGTCATTAAGACTCCTACAGTTTTTTTTTAAAATTTGAATAATTTTCAAGTAATTTTAACACTGAACATCAGATTTAGATCATTTTTTAAATTTGTATAACTGCGATATTGAACCTTGAGCCCTACGCTGTAGTTTCCTCTCTTTCAATGATGCACAAAAGCACTACTTTCTTTACTGCCCCCTTGAGAAGAATCGAAATATTTGTTTAAAAAAAATCAATTACCCGAACAAAACTACCTTTAACTTATAAACTGTTCCACTTACTGAGAACAAGTTGTAGAATGATTATAATGTATATATTTAAATTTCTAAATGATCACAACATTTAAAATTTGAACTCTTCTAACTTCATAGCACCAGCGCTGTCTGCTCAAAAAGCTGACAAACAGCCCCAATAAAACTCCAGTCCTCTTTGGTTTATAGCCTAAATTCTGTACTATAACGACGTAAACATAGTTTTCTCTGCATCTTCATTCCTGTTTAATAACGCAGCCCAAATTTGGGAATACAGCCGGAGCTCCATTTGGTTTATAGCCTGAACTCTATTAGCAATAAGCCCATATTATGCAACACCGTGCACCAAATTGTGCCCAAGTGCTGTTTCATAATACGGCTTGAATTCACTTCAGTAATGCAGTCCAAATCCTGCTCGTAATAAAACCCACTTTTCATAACATTTCCCAGATGCTCAGTAATCAACGTGCACTTCTATCAGACTTCTGTCCAGTCTGGTTGGTCACATGTTGCGGGCCGTGTTTCTGAACGACGGCAGGTTGTTAGGAGTCCCACCGCCCTGCTCAGCTGAGCACACAGTGAAAGTCAATACGTTGCTGCTCACAAAAGGCAGCCGTATCCACAGGCTCCCGTCCTTTTGAATGTCACTCTATTCTGGGCCGGCCACCTCTGGGCAATTAATTAAGGTCAATGTATTGGCTCGCAGCCCTGCCACCCAGGGTGAAGAGCTATGAGGAAAGTAAACCTCAGGGTGATATAGCTGACTCCCAGACATGGCACAGTGCTGAGTCACAGGACAGACTTACCGTCTTTCTGCTTTAATTAAATATTAATTAAGAAGTAACACAGTGATTAACGTCAGCAGTGCTTATTACAGCGTGTCTGTACACTTAAATCGAGCTTTGAAGTACATGTAATCTCCCAACATGTAATCACGCAGGCCTTGCTGGTGTACAGACTGCAGCTTTTCTGTCGACCTGCTGATTGGTATCTGGTCAACAGTGGCCCTGTGGTCAGAGACTGGCCAGAGGGGGCTGATAAACTGCACAGATGGACTACAGTCCGTAACTGTATGGGAGGTGTTTCTAATAAAGTGGCCAGTGAGCGGAAGCACAGGGTAGGTGTTTCCAATAAAGTGGCCAGTGAGTGGAAGCACAGGGTAGGTGTTTCCAATAAAGTGGCCAGTGAGCAGACGCACAAGGTGGGTGTTTCTAAAAAAAGCAGCCAGTGAGCGGAAGTATGAGGTGGGTCTTTCTAATAAAGTGGCCAGTAAGCAGAAGCACAAGGTGGGTGTTTCTAATAAAGTGGCCAGGGCGCAAAAGCACAGGGTGGGTGTTTCTAATAAAGTGGCCAGTGTGTAAAAGCACAGGGTGGGTGTTTCTAATAAAGTGGCCAGTGAGCGGAAGCACAGGGTAGGTGTTTCCAATAAAGTGGCCAGTGAGCAGACGCACAAGGTGGGTGTTTCTAAAAAAAGCGGCCAGTGAGCGGAAGTATGAGGTGGGTCTTTCTAATAAAGTGGCCAGTAAGCCGGAAGCACAAGGTGGGTGTTTCTAATAAAGTGGCCAGTGTGTAAAAGCACAGGGTGGGTGTTTCTAATAAAGTGGCCAGTGCGCAAAAGCACAAGGCGGGTGTTTCTAATAAAGTGGCCAGTGTGTAAAAGCACAAGGCGGGTGTTTCTAATAAAGTGGCCAGTGAGCGGAAGCACGAGGTGGGTGTTTCTAATAAAGCGGCCAGTGAGCGGAAGCACGAGGTGGGTGTTTCTAATAAAGTGGCCAGTCAGTGGCCATACAAGGAAAAGAAACTCTGCTGCTATATCACAAAACACAGCATAATTAGTGATGAAGGTGACCTCTAAGCTTGTGCTCATCTAATAAACTCACTGCTTGAAACAGCGAGCTGTGCAAGTGGTTCCCCCGAGCTTTTCAATTACAGCCTAATTGCAATAATCCAAGATGAAGTGGTATTCACTGGCTCCTGTGCCATTCCCATTAATCAGAAATATTCCCGAAGACTGTTGTTATTCTCAGAGATAGAAGCGCTTCAATATTAGAATCAAGCCGCTCTTACATAACCATGCAGTCACATCAGAACCTTGACTTTTTTCCCTTTTCTTTACACCGTTTGAAATCTTCCGGTCCCTTTGCACCCTGTGTGAGCAGTTCGGTGTGAATGCACTGACAGAAATGGCACAAAATGACTTTACATTAATGAATATTTTTACAATTTCTGCATAAATTACAAAATTAAGACGGTATTCAGACTGTTTTGATCTGCCTTTTTCCCCATTCACCACGACCACAACACAAATACAATATAATAAATATCTTATTTGCTATCCAAACCTAAACGCACCACCTTTTTTATATAGGTTTTATACGGAGTCTTGATGATATGCTAAAATATGCATTTTCAAAAATAGATTTTCCACATAAAGCCTTTCATGTGTTCATAACCCTTTCATGCGATACCTTTCTAGGAGGAACTGTTAGAGCCCATGTGTCCCACACAAGGCTGAGAGGCCTGACACAATCCTAACCGGCCCACTGCGTGTTTTAATCGCCCATTAATATTAGCCCGTTTCACAGTGAGCTGTACTACAGTTCCCAGCATTCACTGCAACGTCATATCACACCAGTCATATCAACAAACTCACCAGCTGCATCATGAAGCATCATAAACGCTGAACATCAGCTCAGCAGCTCAGAAACTGAGCCCAAGTCTTCATGAACAGAGCAAAGCAAAGACGCCAGGTGTCTAATTTAAGCAGATAGGTGGGTTTTAGAGGCGGAGCTCCTGGGGACGTTTAGATTTTGAGTATTTCAAGTATTCATGTAACATTTGGAGGTCGACTACAAGTGTCTGTATTTCACTGCTGAGGTTCGCATGTTGAACAAACAGTGGCCAGGTGGGTCACAGCACAACATTAATTTAAACTGAAATAAAAACATTTTAAGCGATTGAGTTTGACACCCCTGGCTCTGAGGCAGACGTCTGGTTCCATTCACCGCCACTGTGAAAACTGTATGCATGTCCTCATCGATGAGGCTGTTAGTCTCGCTGACCCTTCTCTAGATTCCTGATACGGCCTCCCCGTCAGCTGACTGTCGACGTCTCGCTCATCAATAATTCAGCCAGAAACGCCGGCACTGCCAGACCATCACCCGTGGGAACTGGAACGAGCTGTCAGCAAACCCACCTCCCTGCTGGACACACTGCTCACAGTTACAAGTTCTCGAAAACACAGCGATAGTGAGAGAGATCACGCCGCCTCACAGACCAGTCCCACTCAGATGCGCCACTACTTTGCTTTACCTACTGCAGATAACCTGGTACTCACACCAGAGGCATCGGAGCACCAACTGACCGAAAACTCAAGCGGTCAAGCCAAAACGGGCTCTTTAAAGTTTTTTGAAGGCACTTGAAGGTTTAAGGAACCAAAAAAGGAGGTCTTCTGTGGCAGAGGCCTTCAAATCCAGACAGAACTTTTCAGGTGTGTGTTTTATAATCAGTGACAGTCGGACGAAACGTGGGCTGCATTTGTATGCAAAAGTTGTTAGAACAGTCAAAACAGCTGCCCTCTCTATGGGGAACACACTCAAATATTAGAGCACAGTAAAACATGGTTTTACTCTAACATCCTGGAAGGAACGGAACATAAAACGTTCCGTAACTTTTGCACAGGCCAGGTTTGAGCGCCTTTCCCCAGCGAACTGAAATGAGCAGGAACTGTGCATTAGAACGTGCATAACATGGGTTACGCTGAGTCACAGCAGCACCAGCATTTACGTATCGGCAGCGGCTGATCTGCGCATGAAAAATATCGAACATCGGCATCAGCCCACAATTCCCGTATCGGTGCATCCCTGCTGGGAACTGGATTCAGGCTCCACATTTGAAGAACCCTTTTTGGCACGAAAATGGGACAAAAGCAACAAATGGCTGTCAACGCACCATCAAATAAAACAGCCCAATATCACGGGTTCTTTAGCAAAGGCAATGGTTCTATTTAGAACCTGCTATTTTAGGTCTTCATTTCATGCTTAAATGGTTCTTTGCAATGGAGAAACGGCTCTTCAGACTGACGGAGAATGTGCTGTATGTAGTTCTACACAGAACCTCTTTGAACACGGGTCCCTATAGCACCAAAAAGGGTTCTTCTATTGTTACAAGCTTGACAACAGCAGAACCCTTTAGTTCCTACGAAGAACCATTCTCCATCAAACTGAAAAAAAACATTTCAGTATACAAAGAACCATTTAAGCCTGAAACGGTTCTAAATAGAACCATTGGCTGTACTTTTTTAAGCATCGGTATCATCTGCCCACATCAGCCCACAATTCCTGTGTCGGTGCATCCCTGCTGGGAACTGGGCTCAAGGTCCAGGTGTGAAGAACCCTTTTCGGGATGGGACGGGAATTTGGCGGCAGAGCAAAAATAGAACGAGTGGCCTTCGACAAACAAAACAGCAGAACTGTATAACGAAGCCGAGTCTAACGGCTCTGCTGGCTTCTCTGGACTCGCTCAGCGCACCGTGAATCTCCTGCGGTCTGAGGTTTGCAAGTGTCCCGCTAAACGGAAATCGGCCAGTTCCGAGCGGAGGAGACGCTCAGTAATTAAACAGACAGGCTATTCCACACGTCGACGTTTTCAGCACCGCGGTCAGCGCAGCGTTCAATCACGCCCGAAAAAGAAGTGAGCCCGGGGGAGGACATACATCACCTACGCCCGATTACTTATTAATGTGGCGACTGCATGGAAGAGGGATGATCGATTAACGCTGACCGCGTCGCGGTCAGTCACACTGGGTCCGCAGGGCAGAGCCGGTCGCCCGGCACACCAAACACCAGGGTCACCAAACCAGCAGCTGAGAAAAGCTGAGCATCTCAGCCAATGAGCCGACGCTCTCAGAGTCCTGAAAGTACTCAGGTTCCACATCTGAAGAACCCTTCTTTGGCCTGGGAATGGGAATCTGGCTACTACACAAAAATCCAACAAACAGCCGTCAAGACACGATCAAAATCAGCACAACTTCACTCTTAAACAAGACGGTTCTTCATGGGTTCTCTAGTAAAGGAAATCAGAACCTTCTATTTGATGTCTACATAGAACCTTTTTCAAAAAAACCATCTACAGCACATTCTCCATCAATCTGAAGAACCAGTGAATCATTCAAAGGGTTCTTTGAGTGTTCATGGTTCTACATAGAACCATTTGCTTCACCACAGAACCCTTAAAGAACCATCCATTTTAAAAGTGCTTATAAGTAGATGCCCTTCGTAAAATTAAGGAAAAGCACACATAGAACCGTGAACACTCAAAGAAACTTTTGTATGATTAAAGGGTTCTGTGCATGGTGAAATGGTTCTTCAGATTGATGGAAAATGTGCTGTAGATGGTTCTATATAGAACCTGTTTGAAAAGGGCTCTATATAGCACCAAAGGTGGCTAGCATGAAGGCCGTAGCAATAGACGAACCCTTTTTGCTGCCATCTACAGCACATTCTCCATCAATCTGAAGAACCATTTCACCATGCATAGAACCTGTTAATCATCATTAAGTGTTGATGGTTCCTTATAGAACCATTTTCTTTACTAAAGAACCCTTGACCATCTTTTTCAAAAGTGTGGTGTTAACATCTGAGGCCACATCAGACGCATATGCTATCCTCATTAGAACCTTCGATTTGAGGTCTATATAGAATCATTTCACATTTAAACAGTTCTTTGTATGGTGAAAAGGTTCTTCAGATTGATGGAGAACATATTGTATTGTTCTAAATAGTGAAAAAGAGTTCGTCTATCATTACAAGCCTGACATCATGAAAAGGTCAGAACCCTTTTTGTATTAACAGTAGTTTCATGGTACTTTAACTTTTATACATACTTAAAAAGATGGTTCTTCAAAGGTTCTTTAATAAAGAAAACAATTCTATATAGAACCGTGGACACTCAAAGAACCGTTTGCACAGGGGTTCTTGGTACTGTGAAAGGGTTCTTTTAGACTGATGGAGGATGTGTTTTATATGGTTCTATACTGAACCTGTTTGGAAATGGTTCTATAGAGCACCAAAAAGGGTTCTTCTATTATTACAGACTTGACATTGGAACAATAGAAGATGAAAGAAGATGGTTCTTCTAGGGTTCTTTAGTACAGAAAACGGCTCTATATAGAGTCATGAACACTCAAAGAACCCTTTGCATGATTAAATTTAAAGATAAGATCGATGGAGAATGTCCGGTAGATAGATCTAAATGGAACGTTTTGGAAAGCGCCAGAAGGGTTCTGCTGTTGTGACGATGTCAAGCTTGTAACAAAAGAACCCTTTCCAAAAAGCCAGAGAACCATTTCAGCTTGCAAATGGTTCTATATAGAACCCATGGTTCTAAATAGAACCATTGCTATTACTAAAAAACCTCTGAAGAACCATCTTTAGAAACGCGTATCAGCACTGGCTCATTTGTGCGTGAAAGATATCAGAACATCTGTATAGCACCAAAAAGGGTTCCATTACTATGATGCTACATAAAAAAGATGGGGTTCTTTAGTAATAGTTCTTTAGCAGTGGTTCAATTTAGAACCATACAGAGTTCCATACAGAACCGTTTGCATGCGTGAATGGGTCTCTGCACGGTCAAATGGTTCTTCAGATTGATGGAGAATGTGTTGTACATGGTTCTATATAACATCATAACAACAGAACCCTTTTTTGTGCCACATAGTGATGCACCAAAATGGGAATTGTGGGCTAGAACCCTTTTCAAAAAGATCCTATATAGAACCATCTATCATGCATTTAATCATGCAAAGGGTTCTTTGAGTGTTCAGGGGTCTTTACTAAAGAACCCTTGAAGAACCATCTTTGTAGCTAACATCTGGGGCCGCATCAGACGCATGCGCTATCATCATTACTATTACCGCTGTGTTGTTGTCGCAGCATCTCACGCATGAGATGCGTGTGCCACTGTGCTATCGTCATTACTATTATTGCTGCGTTGCAGCATCTCACGCATGAAATGCGTGTGCCACTGTGCTATCGTCATTACTATTATCGCTGCGTTGCAGTATCTCACGCATGAAATGCGTGTGCCAGTGTGCTATCGTCATTACTATTATCGCTGCGTTGCAGTATCTCACGCATGAGATGCGTGTGCCAGTGTGCTATCGTCATTACTATTATCGCTGCGTTGCAGTATCTCACGCATGAGATGCGTGTGCCAGTGTGCTATCGTCATTACTATTATCGCTGCGTTGCAGTATCTCACGCATGAGATGCGTGTGCCAGTGTGCTATCATCATTACTATTATCGCTGCGTTGCAGTATCTCACGCATGAGATGCGTGTGCCAGTGTGCTATCGTCATTACTATTATCGCTGCGTTGCAGCATCTCACGCATGAGATGCGTGTGCAATCATTACTATTACCCCTGTCTTGCTGTCGCAGCGACCTTAACCGTGCTTTTGTCCTTCCCGAGCGAGTAAAACAAAAAAACAAGCAAAAAAGAACAAAACAAAACAAAAAACCTGGAAAAAACTCGTTCGCGTTAAATTGAGCCCGAGATCTACGTCGTAGTCTGCTTTCACGCGCATCCAGCACGAGCTTTCGCCAAGTACTGCAGTAGTAGAGCCACACAATCTCAACTGAAGTTGGCTTCCCGTTCGAATTCCCCAGTCCACCTTAAATGGTGCAACAGCTCCATAGGCGCCCGTTGTAAAGGCGCCAGAAGGTAGAATGCAACCGCCGCCATTTAAGGTGGACCGGATAATTCGACGGAGAAGCTGGCAAAAATGAAGCCTTATGATTTTTTTTCTTACGTCTTCATCCTCGCACGCGTTTCTCTTGCGGTACTGCGCCCTGACCCGGCCGTCCGTCGCAGGCTGGGGGGCTTTTCCTGCCTTCTCCTCTCCCTCGACCTGCCCTCCGAGAAGGTGGCTGGCTTCAGGTGGGTGCGGGAAGGATTTGCTCGTGTTGATCTTCCCGGTAAACCTCTGATAGAGCGAAGCCATAGGGTCCAGCTTTGAAGAAGAACAACAAGAAGAAGAAGAAGAAGAAGAGAAAAAAAGAGAGAAGCGCTACTGCATCTCAAAGCCGGAGAGGTCCTTCAGCCTTCCTGCCCAGTCTGCTGTCCAGCCAGATGTCCCCCTTCTCTTCTCGAGCAACTGGTCTCAGTAGAAAGAGGAGCCGCCTGAAAGATGCATGAGGCGTCTCAGCACCTGGACACTCAGCGTGGCTCCAAGTCCGCTCTACATTCAGAGCACGTTGTCCAGCTCTTCGCTCCGCGCGCTGGAGAGGCTGGAGAGGAGCGAGCATCCAGCAGCGGGGACTGAAGGTGGGAATGGGCTCGAGCGCGCAGGGAGGAACAGAGGAACAGGTCTCCTCTGGCGCGAGGGGAGGTCCTGGTCTTGGAAAGCTGGACTGGGACCAGGGGCTGTGCGTGGCGACGCGCTCTGCATGAGAAGTGGCCAGTGAGGAGGACCAGGCTCCCCGCCTGGGATCTCAGCGGCGCAGCGGCTCCATCTGGACCCAGACCTTCAGCGCCCGTCGCTCCTCACACGCCTGTGGAAGTCCTCGCGCCTGAGGTGATGACCAGTCCGGTGTGCGCGGTCATATGCGCCCTGCACGCGCAGATTCGGCTATTTTACTTCTTTACGAAGGGCTGAACCCGTGAAAGACGGTGTTGCAGCGCCGCCCAGCGGCCAGCAGCCGAACTGCGGTCTGGTGTGACAGCAGGAGAAAACAAACTCGCAGCTTTGGAGAAAGTTTTGGGGACCCTGCTCTATCTAGAACCACGAGTTCCATACAGAACCATCTGCATGCTTAAATGGCTCTCTGGTTCTTCAGATTGATGGGGAGTGTGTTGTATTTGGTTCTATACAGCACAAAAAAGGGTTCTGCTATTGGCAGGAGCTTGACATCATAACAATAGAAGAACGCATTTTGTCGCTATATAGAACCCATTTTCAAAAAGATTCCATATAGAACCATATATATCACGTTCTATACAGAACTATTAACATTCAAAGAACCTTTTGCATGATTGAAGGGTTCTTCACATTGATGGAGAATGTGTTGTACATGGTTCTATATAGCACTAGAAAGGGTTCTGCTATTGCTACAAGCTTGACAGCGAAGCAATAGAAGAACCCTTTTTGGTGCTGTATAGAACCATATACAACACATTCTCCACCATTCTGAAGAAATGTTTCACCATGCAGAGAACCATTTTAGCATGAAAGAATGGTTCTAAATAGAACCACTGCTTTTACTAAAAAACCTCTGAAGAACCGTCTTTAGAAACGAGTATCGGCACCGGCTCATTTGAGCATGAAAAACATTGGAATATCTGTATAGCAGCGAAACAGGTTCTATTATTATTATGCTATATAGAACCAAGGGAACTGTGGGCTGACGCTGATATCTGATATTTTTCACGCACATTCAAGCAATGCTACATAAAAGAGATGGGGTTCTTCAGTGAAACCATTGGTTCTATTTAGAACCACGAGTTCCAGAACAATTAAAATGCTTAAATGGGTCTCTGCATGGTGTAATGGTTCTTCAGATCGATGGAGAATGTTTTGTATACGGTTCTACATAGCACCATAACTCAAACTTATTTCTAAAGATGGTTCTTCAGAAGTTCTTTAGTAAAAGCAATGGCTCAGTTTAGAACCATAAGTTGCATGTTTAAAAATGTGTTGCAAACAGTTCTACACAGTACCAAAAAGGGTTCTGCTATTTTTACGTCAAGCTTGTGATGACAGAAGAACTCTTTCTTGTGCTATCTAGAACCATACAGAACGCATCCTCCATCAATCTGAAGAACTTCATCATGCAAAGAACTATTTTGGGATGCAGTGGTTCTATATAAGAGTTCATGGAAAAGGAAAAAGATGGTTCTTTAAGGGTTCTTTAGTAAAGGCAATGGATGTTTACAATGGGCATATCAGTGTTATGTAGCGGGGTTCTAGTGCAGTGTTCCCAAAACTTTCCGTAAAGCACTGTCAGCAGGGTTGTCATCACACCAATCTGATACCCGGGGCGTAGCTAGAACGTTTAGAGTGATTTTCTTGGGGTGGCGCTTTGCTAAGATATTAAAATGATATAAAAGTGATGTTTGCCATGTCTGATTAAATCTGTCCATCATTTTCACACGAACGAAGCAGAACATCAGCGCAGATACGGCCAAGCGTAACGTGAAAGACGTGAAATAACGTGGAACGTGTTAAAGACGAGCACGTTAAAATGACTCG
This sequence comes from Pygocentrus nattereri, assembly GCF_015220715.1. Classification (NCBI taxonomy): domain Eukaryota; kingdom Metazoa; phylum Chordata; class Actinopteri; order Characiformes; family Serrasalmidae; genus Pygocentrus; species Pygocentrus nattereri. Next base: position 53,647,461 of record NC_051212.1, read on the forward strand.
CTGTATCCTGTGCAGAACATTCAGAAAAGCAGAAATAAACATTATTGACGTTCTTCATTTAGGCTGCAGCTACTACAGCTTATACATCTGTCTGGTGATCAGAAAGCTCAGCGCTGTATGAGGGAACCTGCACATGGCTCTCCAAAGGTTCCTTAGCAAAGAAAATGGTTCTGTAGAATCACGAACACTCAAAGAACCCTTTGCATGGTGAAGGGGTTCTTCAGACTGACGTCAAATGTGTTGTATATGGTCATATATAGCACCAAAAGGGTTCTGCTGTTGATACAAGCTTGATACCGTAACAGTCGAAGAACCCTTTTTGGTGCTATAGGCTTTTTTCCATGGATAAACCGTAAGAACCATCCTTTTGTTTTGGTTGTTTTGGGTGATATTGAGGTCACTATAACAGTAGCGCCAGAACCTCTGAAAGCTCTCACCACACGGGGAGGGGAGAACATAATTCCCAGGAGAACCCTGATATTCCCCAGAGGTTTAATTGTTGATTGACCCCAAAGGGTATAAGATGATGGTAGATTTGAAGATAACATGTGGGCTAGACTCCTTACTGGACGTGCACCGCACTATTTGGGCTTAAAAGCCTTTATATTTCACCCATCTGAACACTGTGGGGTCAGTCTGACCCCAGCAGTTGGGAATTATGTTCTCCCCTCCCCGTGTGGTGAGAGCTCTCAGAGGTTCTGGCGCTATTACAGGCACGGCTGTGTTAGATTAGGACCCTAAAGCAGAAGATTCTAAAATCACATGTTATAGTGACCTCAATATCACCCAAAACAACCAAAACAAAAGGATGGTTCTTACGGTTTATCCACGGAAAACAGCCTATAGCACCAAAAACGGTTCTTCGACTGTTATGGTATCAAGCTTGTAACACAGCAGAACCCTTTTTGGTGCTGTATAGGACCATACACATTCACCGTCAGTCTGAAGAACCATTTCACCATGCAAAGGGTTCTTTGAGTTTTCATGATTTGTACAGTATTTTATACTAATGCTGTTTGCTGTCCGGTGTGGTCCAGAGGAGGATGGGTTCCCCTTTTGAGTCTTGGTTCCTCTCAAGGTTTCTTCCTCCTGCTCTTAGGGAGTTTTTCCTTACCACTGCCTCCACTGGCGACGCTCATGGGGGCTCGGACCCCCATCTGTACAGCTGTTTTGTGACAGCACCTGTTGTAAAACGTGCTCTATAATTAAATAAATTTATAGATCTATAAATCTGACTTGATTATCTAGAGCACTGCGTAGGGAGCAGGGAGCTGTGTGAGGAACAGCTGTGGACTGTAGAAATGCCTCCTCAGATGCCTGAGCATGCACTGCGTGAAACCCTCTTTGTCAGGCTGTAATGCGTTCCTGCACAGTTCCAGCACCTGGACAGCTCCTTCACTACGTCCTATGATGAGGAACGTTGTCTTCATTTCATTTTGAAACTAATGTGGCTGGAATTTTGGGCAAATATGTCACAGCGCTTTTCCTGACCAACATATGAAGCTGGAAATGTTTTCCATACACTCCTAAAAAAGATGGTTCTTTAGTAAAGAAGGGTTCTTTACTAAAGAAAATAGTTCAATAAAGAGCTCTTAGCATTATTACAGTGTTCTTTGCATCATAACAGGGTTCTTCAGAATGTGCTGTAGATGGTTCTATTCAGAACCTTTTTGAAAAGGGCACCCGAAAGGGTTCTCGCATTGTTATGAAGTTAAGCTTGTAACAACAGAAGAACGCTTTTGGGTGCTATGTAGAATCCTTATCAAAAATGTTCTATACAGAAACATCTACAGCACCTTGTCCGTCAAGCTGAAGAACGAGCTAACCCTTTGAGGGTTCTTTGAGTGCCCCTGGAAACGAGAGAATAAAGAAGCCTTGAAGAGCCATATGTTTTAAGACTGTAATTTAGAGACGGGACCAATTTGTGTTGACTTTAAGGGAACCAAATGTGGTTCTTGTATGGCAAAAAAACCCTTTGTAGCATTCTTAACTTCTTAAGAGAGTATCTGCTATCCGCTAGGAGAACATCTGCATAACAGCGGCGATGAGCATCTTCGGCATTAAGGCAGTGATTTGTAAACATCCTCTGCAGACGTTTCTGAGATGTAATGCATCTGCAACGACTGAAAGCGAAAGCTCAGACGAACAATTAATATTGAAAGGGAGGAAACCCACCGCACTAAACCTCTTAGCGCTGATCTTATACTTACGATGAAAAAGGCTCCTCTAGACTCAGAAACTGATGAGAACCTCTTTCGTGAAGGCATAAGAGTGGACAGCGTCTCCCTCAGGCCTCAGAGATCCTACTAACTGTTCCAACTCATTAAGTTTAGCCCATCCAAACACCATCTTCAACATCGTGTTTACTTCATTTAGGAGATTAAGTTGAGCTGGTAGACGTGAACCTCCAGTATTGGGATAGTATCTACACATTACAGCTTTAATGAATCCCATTCTAAACCACTCTTCTGAGAAGCTTCTGCAAGGTGTTGGAAAGAGTCTGTGGGACTTTCTGCTCATTCTTCCAGAAGAGCACCTGTGAGGTCAGACACTGATGTTGGACGAGAGGGTCTGGCTCACAATCTCCGTTCTAGTTCATCCCAAAGGTGTTGGATGGGGTTGAGGTCAGGGCTCTGTGAGGGCCACTCAAGTTCTTCCACACCAAACAGACCCTGCCAGACCTTTATGAAGCTGCTTTGTGCACTGGTGCTCCGTCATGCTGGAAAAGAAAAGGATCTTCCCCAAACTGTTCCCACACAGTTGGACATGTACAGTTGTCCAGAATGTCTTGGTACCTGAGAGTCCTCCACCAAACTCTACAGCTGGCACAGTGCAGAAAGGCAGGTAATGTTCTCCTGGCATTCGCCAAACCCAGACCCGTCCATCAGACTGACAGATGTAACGTATATACAGTCAAAATCAAATAAGCATGATGTTGCATTTTTTGATGCACTGTGATTAAAATAAAGGAGTCAATAAAGCATAAATAAAGGACCGTTTAATAATAAGATATAAAACTAAATACCATCATCCAAAAAAAGGTGGAATGGTTAAAATATACTTTTATTTAAGGGGCTCAATCATTCTATCATTTTATTTACTATGTGTTTCTCGTTTAGAGGAAATTAGTCTGTCCTCGTTAATGCATTTCAGCCTATCAGCTGTGTTGTGATGAGGGGGCGGAGTCTAATTAGCACTATGTGGTAGAATATAAGAGCGCAGTCATGGTTTTGATTATTATTATTGGAAAACGTGGAAAGAAGTAAAAACAAGGACACACAGTGTCACTGACATGAAGCACACCTCCTGACCGCTAAGGGCGCCCCCTTATGGGGGATTTCCTGCCTGCTAAATGTGAGTCAGGTCCATGAGGTGCTTTGCATCTAAAAACATAAACAACACAGCCTAAATCTCTGAGTGGGTGTGTCCAGTGTTTTAACTGGTAGTGTATGTGTGGAGTACTATTATTATAACTATTATTATTAGCACATCGTTATATTTTACAAGGTCTGACTGACCTCAGCATTGCTGAAAGTACATCTCTCACACACTACGTCAGCCTGAAGACCAAGTCACCACCCTGAAGACCAAATCCAAAAACCTTGAAGAAAAATGTTTTTTTTTCCTCAAGGATAAAAAATCCATAAATCATTGTAACCAGATGAAGTAAACTGAACCGTAAACCTTGTGCAAAGCCAATCAGGCAGTGCAGTCAGGCTTTGTTCCTCTATGCCTTTGTTATTTATCTGATTTTGCCCTTGAAACTCACCAGACAACACTGAGCACAGGCTTGGCCTAAGAAATCCAACAGATCCAGCATACTTTCAGCCGCCTATGGCAGGAGAGCTTCATCCTTCACTGGATTTGATCTTGGAATTTGATCCATGGAATCAGATTATCTTTAATCATGACCTGCTCCGCTTGAGGAAATGACCACAAGCCAGCTGAGCAGATCAGCTCTGAGCAGCCCAACCGGCTTAGATCAGCAAAACACAAGCTTCGTAAAAACTGCGCTGTTTCTGAAACCCTTAAAAATAAAGGTGCTAAGTGGGTTCTTTAGAACATTTGATTCCCTAAAGAACCGTTCTGTGAACTTGTAAATGAAAACACAAAAATGTGAATAAACTTGGAGTTTAAAGGAATTAAAAGTTCTATAAGAGTTAAATATTTTTTCACCCTTCATTTGTTTAATTTCCAGACAAAACGTGCATCAAGTAAAAGATATTTATTTCACATCATCACTGAAAAAAATCCAGAAAACACGTATTAAACAGAAAACTAGAAAAGCTTCTTGAAGAAAATGCAGCGACTGCAGTTGCTAGACGGTTCTTAGGGTGTTGCAAAGGTTACTAAGGTTTATTTGAGGTGGTTGCAAAGATGTTGATTAGTGGTTGCTATGGTTTCCTAGGTGGTTTCTAGGTGGTAGTACAGGTATTGCGAGGTGGTTGCTATGGTATCCCAGGCGGTTGCTGGGGTGTGGCCGCATGGTTATGGTTATTTCAGGTGGGTTGCAAAGGTGTTGATAAGCAGTTGCTGAGGTATCCTAGGTAGCTGCTAGGTGGTTGTTAGGGTGTCGCTAGTTGGTTACCAGATGGTTGCTAGAGTGTTGCTACAATGTTGCTTAATGGTTGCTATGACATCCCAGGCCTTTGCTAGGTGGTTGCTAAGGTGTTGCTAGGTGGTTGCTATGGAATCCCAGGCAGTTTCACGGTGTTTGCTAGGGTGTTGCTAGGAGGTTGCTATGGTATCCCAGGTGGTTGCTATTAGTCTTTAAACAATTTCACGAAAACCTTACATCCTATAAGAAAAACTGTATTCAAGCACATTTCACATATTCCCCATCTGATCAAACCTTCTGATGGGATATTTGATATCTCAAAAACTGTAGGATGAGTTATCAGACAAAAGCCTGAAAGAATAATAATAATAATAATAATAATAATAAGACCAAGAATAAGAAGAACATACCATCAGATAAGAATTGTGTTTAATTACTTAATTGTGTTTAAGAGTCTTCTCACAGTGGAAGGATGGACAGAAACACCTGTGGACGTTTTCAGATGCGAAGCAGCTTGATGTTCTCCTCTCTCTCAGAGATGAAAGCTTTAAGTGCTGTTTATCTGATGGGGGCAGGTTTGGTTTCTACCAGGTCGATGGTTGTTTTGACTGCAAATCAAATGGAGGGCGCGCTCTCTGACATTTGCACAGTGCTGCGTGCCCAAGCTGATTTAGGACCCTTATTTTTCAGAGCATGCAGCAAAAAAAGTTGCACAGGCCTGAGGTACTGTAAGTCTCTCGGCGCCTTTCATAACAGCCAGCCTCGAGGTAGAACACGGAGCCAATTTCCTCGATCAGAACAACCTCTATTACGTTCTGCAGCTTTTATTGCCGCTGCGCTGGTAGGAACAGGCTAATCACAGCTCTGTTCTAATTGCATCACAGATGTTACTGAAATGCATGGGCAAACCAAATAGCATGTGAGGTTCAATTAATTTCACTTTTACCCAGAGTCGTTTCCACGTCCCTGCAGAGCAAGCAGCCTGGTGAAATGTGCTTACTCAGAAGAGGAAGCTGAACAACTTCAGGCCCCACATTAAACTGATTTTGGGGGTGAAGGGTTTAAAGAATGTGCAACATTTTGAGTCTTTTCATTACAAGTAAAAAGCAACCATGACGGCTAGTCAACACCACCCAAAAATCAAAGACCACCCCTCATTTTTCAGCGTCAGGGAAAAAAACAGACCACACATTTACCAGAAAACTGCACAGAAGCCTCAAAAACTAAATATAATATCTTTTTCTTTTTCAATATTCAGTGTGTCAGCTCTACAGGAGACCCACTTTCAGCTTCTCCAATTAATCGGCAGGGGTGTTTTTCCTCATCTCCAAAGTTCTTTGAATTGAACTGGGTGATTAAAACCTACATTATCGCCTCAAATTAGAGCTCTAATGTAGAGAGTAAGGGATGGAGTCTCGGCCTCTGAACACTGCTGAGATAACACAATGTCGTTCAGTTATAACTGAAGCTTGGGGGGAGGAACATGCCTGAAACCCCTCTGTCCTCCAATCTAACACCCTATAAATTCACATCCTCACCTTCACAGTCCCCACCGTCACCCCGTCTCCTCCCTGTTCCTCATTCCTACATCAGTCCTACTACAGGTATGAGGGGGTCCGGCCTTCTAGCTACAGGGAAAAGCTGCCCAGAACTCCAGGCCAAGTTCTCAGAGTCTTCCCTCATACTACCACCGCCATGTTGCAGGCACAGTCTGAACTCACAAGGTGACTCTGAAAAAGATGGACATGAAATCTGAAGATGCCAGTTACCCTTTAAATTGCGTTAGAATATCATGATGAATGGACCAACAGAAACGCCCCAAATTACATGGAATCTTACATTATCTTCCAGTGCAAACTAGAAAAACTAGAGTGATTGTGCAGCTTTAGCAGTTCCCAGGCAGTTACTAGGGTGTTGCTTACTACGGTATCTTAGATGGTTGCAAAGGTGTTGATAAGTTGTGGCTATAGTATCCCAGGCGGGTTGCTAGTATGTTGCCACGTGTCTGCTCTGGTATCCCAGGTGGTTGCTGGGATGTTGTTATGTGGTTGCTATGGTATCCCAAATGGTCACTAGGATGTTGCTTGGCGGTTACATTTGTTCCTCACATGGTTAATAGGGTGTTACTAATGGACTTGTATCAACAACCTAAGTTGGTGCACTAATTTTTTGCACCCCTTTCTTTTGGGGGAAAAATAAAAAAACAATAACTGTACAAAAACCTGTATACAAGCACATCATTCCCGATCATACCAAACATTCTGGAGCGGGAATGGTGTCAATATCTTAAACATGGGGGTGAGTTTTCAGACAAAAATCCACCAGAAAAAGAAAAAGAAGAGGAATATGCCATCAGATAACAATGGCTTGCAATAAGCTAGTTGAGAAAGTTTTTCTTGACCTGTAAAGTTACCATTTTGGAGATGTTTTGGTCAGACACTGGTGTCGTCTTGCATTCTTTAGATGCATCGATACTTCTTACTAGTATCGACTCACTAGGATTCAACTACATAAACAAAAGCCTATGTCCTGTTGGACTGATAAAAACCGATGCAAGGAAGCGTGTGGTGTCATGAAACCAGTCAGCACTGCTTTTCAGTTTTCAACTATTTTAATATTTGATTTTGTCGAACAGGCCTACAGGAACAAGCTAAGGAATTCGCATATCGATCTCTGGATCACTGAATCTAAACCACTTCAGAGTTTTTTTTATTCATTGTTACTGGCTAACAGCAGAAGCTGACGACATGTCCGCGGGGTAGAAGCATCTGTTCGTGGGACTAGTTCAGCGTCTGTATCAAAATTCAATTACACACAGCAAAGGCTGACCCTAATGGGATCCGAGTTCAGTTGTGAAACACGCTCCTTATCACTCAATTACGCTCTGACATTCGATTCCACCCCGGGCTCGCCGGAGCCGGTGTGACAAATGGTGAATGTAATTAAAAAGCTTTGAAACAAGAGTACTTCACTTTTTATGGCACGCGGCCCAGACGCAATCAGTCAGTAAAAAACTACCACACATATGTTCAGCTCGCGGAGGGGCAGGACCTACTTAAGCTCTTCAGACTTTGCACCACAGATGGACGATGTAGCCATACTGAATTTCAGTAACTCTTGACCTCTTGGTTAATGGTCAAACCAATCTCCAACTAGGATATAAAACAGGATATACTAAGGCCTCCAGCAAGGAGACTTTATTAAGAAAGCTTACATGCTGGAGTGAGTTTCATTCACAGCAATGTGGTAGAATATGCTGATTTAAAATACTGGTACCCTTGTAAATTTCTCAAAACTGTTAGAAATGAAGGTTCTGCGCAGGTACGTTTTTTCATTCATCAAGGTACAAACAGTGTAAATGTTCCCTCAAAGGTTCTACAGTGGGTTTAAGGTCTGATTGTGGAGCTTAAATCAGTTCCTCCAGGTGAAAAGTTGGCATTTGTGCATCTTCATAACCGAATGTTTTAAAACAGAGCAGTAGAATAAAAGCCTGGAGGCGAGGCGAGGCGGGGTGTGTGGAGTCAGTCCAGCTTAGAACAGATAATTTTGGTGGGTTATGGTTCAGTTATGTTCCCTGACTAAAGGTACTGAGATGGAGCCTTGAGGGAACCACCTTGGAGACAAGAGGGGCAATACCTCGTACCTTTCTTCTGAGAGTGTACCATAGACAACCCCACTAACATCTATCAGTAGATTCTTCAAAGTGGCACGGATGCTTGCAGCGCTTGTAAAGTCGTGAGAGGTCTCCGCCTGTGTTCTTTGCTTTTTTGTTAAGTACATGCCATGGATTGTTTGCAAAACTATCCTTGCGTTCTTGCCTTCAAGCACCCAGCCTTGATTTATTATAACCTTGGCTACTGGCAGTGAAACTGAGCTGTTTCCAGAGTTGCTGGAACAGGAGACTGATGTGTTGAAGCCAGTGAAGGCCAGTGAAAACCCCCGTCCAACAGAAATGGCCTGAAGGTTTAAATCATCAGGCCACTTGTTTTGTTAAAGCATTTTATGATAGTATTTTCTTTCTACATGAACCCAGTTTAACATATCACTGCTGTCAGAACAAAACCTCGTATCTCCGGTTTGGTCGTTTTTCAGTTATTGACATAATTTGAAAATGCCTGTTCTCCTTTACACTGTCTGTACATTTCAGGAAGAAATGACCCAAAATCACTTCGAAATAATTCTGGTTCCACTGACTTACATTAAAAGTGAAGTATGTTTTTACCGTCTCCTGTAAAGTTACCGCTTTTAGAGATACAAGATGTTCTTCTGATAACAGCGATATTCAAGATTAATTCTCATGTGACTGCGTACGAAGGCATGATGTTTATGTGAAACACGGATTACCAGTTATACCAATTATAATGGGAAACAGTAACACTGTCGCTGTTGCCACTCTGTTTTACCAGGGGTGCTGTAGCGCTGATAATAATTGCTTTATTTTTCATATTTATGTGCTTTCCAGCATGTATAATTGGACCCACATGGGAAAAAATGTCTTTATTATATATATTGTTGCAATGCATGAAAATGGCCAAAAATGTGTTTGTTAAATATATATTTTTTAAATGCAATTACATGTGTTTTCCCATCGTTCATATAAAATATTTTTGCAATGTATGAAAGTGACCAAAAAATGTACGTTAAACATATTTCTCAAATGCATTCACTTGTACTTGTTATTATATTTTGTATTATGTATTATAAACATTAAATTATATTCTTGCTTTTTCCATGTTAAAGGTTCACTTGCTAACACTTGAAATTAAGATACTGGAATGCATATTTTCATACATTTTCGAATGTATTTCGACCATATTTACAAGCTTTCCATAATATTTTACAGTAAATGTATTTTAAAACATATTAGGTTAATATGCCAGTATATTCTGAAGTGTATTTAGTGTTTCCCATGTATTTTTGGCCCTGGTATGGTCCCTGGGGCAGGCTGCAGCACAAGTTGCCGTGGTGATGTATCATGGTAAAAACTGATCTACCATTGTGAGACGAGGTCAGAGCAAACTAGGTTAGCTAAGTTTAAAAGTCAGCTGGCTAATCAAGAAATCTTGCTTCGTGAGACAGGCCATAGATGCCCGGCATAAATCTGGCGTTGGCAAGCATATTATATGTTGAATATTATTCAACTGCATGCTTTTTCAATTTATCTTTGAAATAATCAAGCAGAGGCCAACTGATTTAAAGACATGGTATTTCTTTATGGTGTCCCACAGGGTTCTATTATTGGTCCACTTTTATTTTCCACACATATTGAATTTTGAATGCACCCGATGCATGGAATCAACAAACATGGGCATATTACTAACAAAAGATGCACAACTATAACATTGGAAACCATCTCCAGTGAAAAGCCAAGCCAGCAGTGTACACTGAACAAACTGTACGTGATGAACTGTACATTTTGAAAAAATTTAAACTAGCCTTCGAGAGACTAAGCTCAATTTTAAGACATTTCTATCCAGGGGAACGAGTACCTTTCAGTAACAACTCAGCCTAGTATGATTGCTGTTTCTGTCAATATTGTATTGTATCATATCATCTCTGCTATCAACAGTAACACCTTAACACTAAGCCACTTTAAAGAACAATAGCACAGAGTCAGTCAAGTCACTTTAAATGTATATTGTCTCTATGTCTTGTGTATATTGTGTCTATATTTTGTATATATTTTACTATGTTTTGTGTATCATTTCTCTTGATTTTGTGTATATTTAATATATATATATATATATATATATATATATATATATATATATATTTTACTTATTTACTTCCTGTAGAGTGATTATCTGAGCCTCACCACAAGCATTTCAATGCACAAATGTCCCGACACGTTGTGCAAATGATAAACTTGAAACTAGACTGAATGACGTACGACGGTGTCGTTCATTTTTCAACTTGTTTTGGAATTGCTATTGCAATTACGGAAATGAATGTCTGTCAATAATGGGAGAACTCTCGTTGAAAGAGCTTTCACTGGCACAAACAGAAAGGAAAACAAGGTAGTAATTAAACTAGGAAAGCAGGCTCTACAGATCCGGCCTGAAGTGGGGAACCAACGTGTGCCTGATTCGGCCTATAAATCAAGCTTGTCGATGGAAATGACGACGCTTGCAAAACAGCCTTCTTACATCTCAGGAACACCACACAAGTGGCACCACATAGTTGGATGCTTGAAGTCTGACTCATACTTTGGTTTTGATTTGCCAGGCCTGCTGCAACACACTTTCTAGGAGATTACCCAAACAGACTACTAATAGACCACAGCTTGTTCAAAATGCAGCAGCCAATGCATAAACAAGAACTAGAAAGAGGAAGGCTGTTCCAGGCTTATTATACTGTCTCCCTGCTGAGTTCAGGAAACGATTCAATTAGTTTTCAATTATCCAGCACATTTACACTTCTCCGAGCGCCTCATACTGCTTGCCTGCCCTCGTTTTTTTGGGTTTTTTTTTTTTTGCTTACTTTTTAATAATACTATAATGATCAATCCTGCATTTCCCATGGTCTGTTTCGTAGCTGGTCCCCTCTACAAATGTGCTTCCCACCGTAACTAACGGGTTGAATTGAAATGTTCACTCGCTGACCTTATATGTCATCTTTATCTTTCACTCTGTTCTTTTGTTAGTTATTATAGAGTGAAAATAAGGACATGTTCTTTGAGAGATTGGGCTGTTTACCGAACCAAGCAGGTGTTGGAGAGGGGGCACATCATATGCCGTCTGAATCCAATTTTGAAATGGTGGCGATAAGGTGCCAGGGAAATTGGGTTTTAAACAAGGATGATATGGAGCAGACTTAACATACTGCAGCTATCTGAGTGTAGAAAAGCAGAGGAGAAAGGAGAGAGAGAGAGTGAGAGAGAGAGTGAGAGAGAGAGAGAGAGAGAGCGAGAGAGAGCAAGAGAGGGGCATTAAAGACAAATTCCACCGCTTTTTTCCAAATTTCCACATAATCAAATGGTTACGATGTAAACAAAAGGCATTCCGAGTGGTTTCAGGTGTTTCTAGAGGAACGCATTCAGAGATGTTCACAGTGGTGGTGACAGGAATTAGACGTCCACCTCTAAAAGCTCCCAGAAAGCTATTACGTGGTCAAATGGCTGTTTTGTCATTTTTTTTTAGGAGGTTTCGGCCTCAAACATCTTCTTAAAATACATTCATGATGGGAAAAACGATCTCCAAGACTACGTCCTCGATCTAGACACCTGCTGCAAGTTCTTTAATTCTTGGGACCCGTTTCTGAGCTGCTGAGTGTTTGTAGTCTTTATATTGGTTGAACGGCAGCTGAAACACAGGTCGTGTATTTGGTGATATGACGTGTGAAACTGGGTAGAAAACTGCTGTCCCCGTGACTGTTGTTGGGGAAGGAGTGTCAAAATTATGCAAATTATAGCAAATTATGTTGCAGTGCATGCTGGGGATCGTAGTGCAGCACACTGTGAAATGTTCTATTAAAAAAGTCCAGGCTGTGCTGAAGTATCCATATTTATAATGTCTGAGGGTGATCACTCTAGTGTATCCAGCTTCGCTGTCCTGAAAACCATGATCTGCAACTTTTTTTGCAAAAAAAAAAAAAATCTAATTTACGCAGTTTTTCCAAATGTGGTCGATCAGTCAGTGCATGCCTGCTTCTCTACTTTTGCTCAGAAGCTGTGTGACACACTGTTCTCCTGAGGGCCGTGGTGGTGCTGCTAGAGGGCCGTCTTTTTATTATACGACAACTATTGTTGTGACAATTATTTGCAAAAGTAAAACATTACAAAGCTTGAGCTCAGCGGCTGGCAAAACGCACAACGCTGCATGATGCATGAGAATGAAACCGCTGAGTTTGCTAGATGTGGATATATTTTTAGCGCAACTAAATGTAAAGTGTTTCTCTTTTTGATGGTATGGAATTCATGCATCATGAATCAATGGCTATAAACTGTAAATTAGTTGTTTTTGGTGTTTTATAGCATGATTATACACACACACGCACACTTTCTAAGCCGCTTCTCCTTCTGGGTCGTGGGGGGTGCTGGAGCCTATTCCAGCGGTCATTGGGCAGAAGGCTGGATACACCCTGGACAACTTGCCAGTCCATCACAGGGCAGACAGACAGACACATTCACTCACAACCAGGGGCAAATTGTCCAACTGGCCTGACTGCATGTCTTTGGACTGTGGGAGGAAACCAGAGAACCCGGAGGAACCCACACAGACACAGGGAGAACATGCAAACTCCACACAGAGAGGACCCCGGTCTCCCGGCCGGGGAATCGAACCCAGGCCTTTCTTGCTGTGAGGGGACAGCGCTATCCACCACGCCGCCCCGTGAATAGACAGTAAAGCAAAATTCATTAAGCTACATGTGTTACATTTACTGTGTTATATTTGACGTGATCAGGCCAGTTAAATCTTTTTGTGGGCCATAAATGATTATTGGTCAGTTGCAATAGGTTGGGAACCCGATGGGTGAAAGACGGCTCAACATGCCACACAGCGTCAGAAACCACATAATTGGGTCTATTAGAGATTATTAAACAACTCGACACAGTTTGTGATGATTTAGCACCATAATAAGCTGCATGTTAGCTGTGGTGCAAAGCTTCAGTCACCAGACACGGTTGATCATTTGGAATAAAGGGGCAAACTGTGTACGTTAAAACCTGTTCTTTCAAACCATCTGCTAAGCAAGCGGATGGGATGTGTTACGTGGGATGAAACCTGCAAGGGGAGTGTTCAGGTAACTGGCTGATTCTGCACACCTGTTCTTGTGTTCCCTCAAAGTCCGTCTACTTGCTCTTCTCTCTGAAGCATTGTTTTGGAGACCAGAGACAAAGACACAACCATGGAGAGAAACATCTGCATCCGGACCTAAAGCAGCTGAAAAGCCTCGGACGTTTCCTCTGTGTTTTCTGGTTGTTTCTGTTTTGCTACGTCTGTTTTCTCAATGAAAGCCTCAGTTTCGCCTCAAACCCTGTATCACCTGTGTCCTCCTCAACTCCCTCCAGTCTTGTCCACATAGTCTCTGCTTGACTCTGAGAACGTGTTCTGTGTTCTGCATGTCTGAGTGAGTTTACGCTGTGGAAAAAACTCTGAATGAACTTGCCAGAGGCTGTGGAAAAAAAAACGTCTATGAAGTGTGGGCGGACCCCAGAGACCACCTCTCATTTTAACACCCACAGCAGCAGATGAGCTCGTTTATAGAGGACGCGATGCGTTCAGGCATAACAATAGCCTACCTTTTCTTCGCTTTAGCCCGATTTCCTGAAGTGCTCTCTCGTGCAGAAGGTAGAAACTTTTCACTGAGGTTCAGTAACTGTCGTAATGGTTAACAGAGCAGGGGTTTTCTTGGGTTTTCACAAAGCATGATTTCTCAGTCAGCAAGACAAACAAAAGTTAGGCCTTATCAATAGCTGGAGCGATCGATGACATAACGATTGCTTGAGCTTTAGTCAGGCCTGAAATTTAGGTCTGAAGCCAAATACAGCTTGAGACTTTTCTGTACGAATCCAATCTTAACCGAACCACATCATCGTGTTTTGAGGCTGAAAAAATAGTTTAACAAGACGTTTCCAGAAACTGACCCAAAAATAACAAAATTCTGTCGGAAAAAGACAAAAAAAAACACTGAGTGTAACATTCTGGCCAAAACTGACTTACGTCTAATGACTTTCTTTCCAATGTAACAAAACTACTTTTCCAAAAAAAGACCCAAGTGTAGCGACATGGTCTCTGAAACTGACCTGATTATTACAGTGATCAACTCTGCTGAACAAGTGCATGAACATGTTTCTCTGAGAGAGAAAAGGCTGAACTTTAGTGATATTTCTCAAATAATAAAAAGCTACGATAGGACTGTGTTTACATGCAAATGAAACAGAGCTCAGAGTCTAAGATCACAGGTTCCGTGCTGCAGGTTTGGTTTATGAAGCTAAAGAACCAAGTTTCTCATAAATCATTTTTCCCTGAGTTTCTGTACCAACGATCAATGTTTCATTTTTTCCTACTTTAATTGAAGAAAATTCTGCGACAACCACTAAGAGATATCTGACACACGGCTGATTAGTCTGTCTGTTCGAAAAGAACAAGTGGCTGGTTTCACAGGTCTCGGAGGAAGCCTGTGTTAGCCTTCACCCTCCTATCGTTGACAGCATCATGCAATTGGGGGAGTCCTAAACAGTGGGTGGAATTGGAAACGACTAAATTGGGGAGAAAATTCCAAACAATCCCCCCCAAAAAAAAACAAACAAACAAACAAAAAAAAGATCTAAGATGTAATAAAAACCAGAAAGGAGGAAACTGAAACTTCTTTAATTAATCTATGAAGATACGCATTTAATTGTTTGAAAGCAACTTTTTCCAAGACTTCACACTTCACTTAAAAAGGAAGGTTTGAAATTGGTCTAAAATGATTTAGTATGGAAGGATCCATGCAGAGACTTCCCCAAGGTTAACAATATAATAACAACCTGGTTAAGAAAGTGTCACCAAATTAGGTTCTTTCAAGTGGTGTGTCTCAAACCAGACCCCAACCCAAATGTGGCTTGTCTGAAGGATCCTGAGGACTGGTTTGTCCATTAAAAGGTTCTATAAGTGGTTCTTCTATGCCATCATGCCACAGAACCTTTGTTTTAAGTGTGTATGTGTGCAAAGTTTGCCAGAGTGAGTGAAGCATGAAGCATCCACTGAAAACAACCCAGAAGAAATAAACGACGTCTCTGCGATGTGGCGGCACTTTGAAAGCCAAGGCCCTTACCTTTCTAGAGGAAGTGCTGGTGTCTATCTTCAGCTGGGTGGCAATGAGGACTGACATTGCAGGATCTCGGTGCCGAAGCGGGATGAGCGGGATTGGGGAAGTCCACTTGTGGAGCGCTGGGTTTGCCCCGTCCTGTGCTGCCCTCGTTGCCTTCTCGCTGTCTTTCTGAATCCTACTATCACCACGATACCTCCGCGATGCCTCCCCACCCGCCGCTCTGAGCTCTTTTTCCTCTCTCGCCGTTTCTCTCTCTCTCTCTCTGTCCTCTCAGTCTTTCTCCCTCATTTTCTCTCCCTCTCCCTGTCTCTTTTTCTCTCCCTCCCCATCTCTCCCGTCTTGCCCCACTGAAGCGTGAGGTAAACCACTTGTAAATTCTGGGCAGACTTTCGAAAGACATACACGCTCGCAAACAAGCGAGCAGCCCGGTGCCTGCAACCCCTGCCAAATGGATTTGGGAGCAGAGTAATGGAAATGTGTGAATACCTGTACGGCGGAGACAGGTGTATATGCCTGTGTACACATGCAAGCCTTCCTCCTTCACTTCTATCAGGCTTACAGTGAGCCAGATCAATGCAATCAAGTGCGCTGTTAGCTGATGATTGAGTGCGGCTGATATTTATGCGCCGTGACTCGCACGCGCCATAAAGCACCGTCTCTCTGGCGGGCCAACAGGACACCGGCCAAAACACGCCTTTATTTATGTAGCTGTTGGGGCTGGTGGGGCACCCCAATCTGTCCAGCTGACACCCAATAAACACTCCGCCAGGGCCGCATGCGGAGCGTTTGTTAATCACTATCGCAATACTGGCTTTTATAATATTGACATTGAGAAGGCTACAATATGCAAATGAGTCATAGAAGTTGTCAATGTGTGCTATAAGGAATCTGAAGAACCTCATATGTTCTGGATATCATCTGAAAGTTTTTTTGGTCCAAAATGACGCAGACCGAACTTTAACCATGTTGCAGTGAGTTGGACTCCTTTAAACTGCAGGCTTATCCTCCAGTCAGTGAGTGCGTCTACATGCACTAACCCGATAACTGCGAACGTCAGATTTGGTCAGTAATCCGATCGACGTGCGCTTGAGTAATCAGATAATGTGAAACTCCAGGTCTAAGTGAGTCAGACAGTAATCAGATTTCTGCTTTAGAACCGGCCATTAAACTCACAGAAGAAGACGCGACGTAAACGTAACGTAAAACTCAAACGTCATGAGCTGCATTTTTAAACACATTGAGTCACTTGACCTGAAAATATGAACAAACATCATCTAGAAGATGAAGAATATTAAACACTATTATTGTATCAAGCATGTATTTGGTTTCAGTGTCACTCCAAAAGTGTTTCGCTGCGTCTCGCGGTGCCACCGTCTGTTTTCACACATGCTCAGACTGAGAAATCTGAAAGAAATCAGAGTAAGAGCCCACAGCACTGAGAAATCTGATTACTGAGCTAATGGGGGCAGTCGTGGGCTGGAGGTTATGGATCTGGCCGTGTGACCGGAAGGTTGCCAGTTCGATCCCCAGGGCCGACAGTCCATGACTGAGGTGTCCTTGAGCAAGACACCTAACCCCCAAGTGCTCCCCGGGTGCTGCGGATAGGGCTGCCCACCGCTCCGGGCAAGTGTGCTATATAGTTAAATGATGTTTTTTCGAGGGTTCTTTAGTAAAGAAAAAAACACAAAGAACCTTCTGCAAGATTAAAGGGTTCTTTGCATTGTGATAGCTCTTTTCGGTCCTATATATAACCAGTAACAGTACATTCTCCATAAATCTGAAGAACCATTACACGATGCAAAGAACCCTTTCGACATGCAAAGGCTTCTTTGAGTGTTCACGGTTCTATACAGACCCATTTTATTTACTACAGGTCCCTAGAAGAACCATAACTTTTAAGCGTGTACTAAAACAAAAGATTTCCAGACTTGGAACCATGGAGGAACCTTCTTGGTGCTATATTGGCCCATTTTTTGAAAAGCAGAACCATGCACAACAGGTTTTCTGTCATCAAGAAGAACCACTTAACCATGCAACCACCAGTGTTTTCACTAGAGGTGAACGATTTGGGTAAAATTGAACTTTATTAAAAATGAAAAATTTTAACTTTTAAAATTTAATTTAAAATGTAATTAAAATTTTCATTTAAACCGTGATTATTTTTTTATAAATGAGGTTTAGGTCTGTTTTTTTTGTCATAAAGATCAGAATATCCACCTTTTCTGTTTGAGGCTTGACCCCTGAATGGAGTGAGCCAAACTGCCACACTGAGGTTTGGTTGCCTCTTCGTGGTAACACACTCACTCACCCGTGTTTACTTACTAATTTGTGATTTCAGTGGTGAAATACTGACACTTTGAACGATCATCCAAGCACTCGAGTTGTCTGGTGAAAATATATATAACCATCCATCCATCCATCCATCCATCCATCCATCCATCCATCTATCCATCCATCCATCATCTTCCGCTTCTCCGGGGTTCAGGTCACGGGGGCAGCATCCTAAGCAATGAGGCCCAGACCTCCCTTTCCCCAGCCACTTCCACCAGCTCTCCAAGGGGGATTCCGAGGCGCTCCCAGGCCAGCTGGGCGATATAGTCGCGCCAGCGTGTCCTGGGTCTTCCCCGGGGTCTCCTCCCAGGTGGACTTGCCTGTGACACCTCCCGAGGGAGGCGTCCAGGAGGCATCCTAACCAGATGCCCGAACCACCTCAGCTGGCTCCTCTCGACGTGAAGAAGCAGCGGCTCTACTCCGAGTCCCTCCCGGATGACCGAACTTCTCACCCTAAATATATATAAAAATTCAATAAAACTATGATTTTATGTTTTAACAAATACCCAAATAGTGATTTCAGTATTTGAACACTGTCACCTTGGGACACTTAAACTGAGCACTCAAGTGTCTGTGAACTTCCCTAGAATTACACGATCATATATTTAATTAATAAATATACTGCATTGTTAGTTACGCAATGAAATACGTTTACAATTGATTTATCGGCCTGCACTTCCGACTCGTTTCCAAACAAGACAGCACAACAACAACTTTATAAATTCTAATCATAATAAAATATCTTCTCTTCTAGTTACAAACAGAAGTCCTGTATGGCTTGAACGTTTACAGCCTGCACTCTCCGTACAGTTTACAGTTTCCCTCGTTTTAATGAGCTACGAGTTTGTTTGTTTGCTCTTGCCAGCAGTAACTGCAGATCTAAAGGCCAGTTAACTCAGTGTTTGTGTTTGCTGTCGTCTCAGATAAAGCGTAAAGTTACTCTCTTACACTGAGAGCAAACCCTCCTATCACACACTCCACAAACCCCCAGCGGAACGCTCCGAAAAACTTTGAGGGGGGAGGAGCTGAAATTCTTATTTCATGGTGCTTTTTTATGTTATTTTTCCCTTCGGCTCCCTGCGAGCTGTTAACAGGCTTGTTCCCTCTCGGCCGCCTGGTGAAAGGAGCGTGCAGGAGTCGTATTGCCTGGTTAAAAGGGAGGCGCTCAGTGGTGGAGGAGGGGAGGTTATCAGCACGCACAGGCGGGACCGGAGGCTCGTGCCATGCTTTATTTGCCCCCCGATGCCTCGCTTTTGGCTCAGGAAAGGGTGCCTTGAGTCAGTGAGTTGTTAATGGTCCTCTGATCACGGACAGGGGCGGCGTCACATTGGTAGAATTTATAAAGCTTTTGTTGTGCGCTCTCACATATAAACAGGTCTTTGCATGAAGCCACAGAAGAACCACGTGAATCTTCTGAGATGTGCGATCATGAAGAACCACTTCAAAGTTTAAAGAACCACTGCATAGAAGAACCATTTCACAATGCAAAGAACCCTTTGAACATGCAAAGGGTCATTATGAGTGATTATGGTTATAGATAGACCCATCTTTACTACAGGTTCCTTAAGGAACCATAACTATTAAGCGTGTATTAAAACGGAAAAGTTTCCAGACTTGGAACCATAGAGGAACCTCCATGGTGATATATAGGCCCATTGTGTGTAGTTAGCTTTCCTTCAGTCCACACCAATTACAAAACAGATACACTGGATGACTTCTATTGACCACAGGCCTCTATCCAATGCCGGACCCAGTTTTTCAGCCTGCAGCTGTGACAGAACTGAGCAAAGTAGAAAAGAAAAAGAAAGCAGTTCAAATCAAGATGGGCTGTGAAATGTTTTGCAGCAGCGGCGATTCATGACTAGCACAGCTTGACCTTCAATTTGGGCCATAAATGGAAAAAACCCACCTCTGAGAGGTCAAGATTTGCTAGCGTCCCTATGGGATTCTAGTAGCTTGTTAGTGCTAATCGAACAGCAATTTGCATGAACGTTTTCTGGCCGTTCTAGAAATGTTCTCATTTATCTCATGACTCCATATGAAGCTTGTAGCTGACGGTCACTGGTAACTGGTGTGACCTGCTTTATTCTGAGGTAACTGTGAAAAAATAGAACACAAACTGATTAAATGGCGTATTTGAGTGGAGGTTCCATGACTGACAGCGTGTGGTTTGATGCTCTGTGGAAAAACATTAAAAATGTCACTGGTGTTACTTTTCTTATCAGTAACACCAATGACGATCGGCAACACCAGTGACACCTATGGATAGATAGAAAACTGGACGTTTCTGTAGAATGACCCATGACTGTTTTCCTTAATTCGCAGAACTGTTACTATTAGGATGAGTATTGCCATCGAACTACCATCATGAGTATACGTCAGGGATAACATCACGGCTCTTATTCAGTGACAGGCATGAGCTGAAGGTAAGACAACCCCAAGCGTTCTATTGCTTGACGTCTGCTGAGTTAGTTGCCAATACCCAGCCCTACAACTCTGACTAAAACCTGAAAAATTTGGGAAATAGGTTTGTAGTTTGGGCGGCATGGTGGCGTGGTGGGTAGCGCTGTCACCTCACAGCGAGGAGGGCCTGGGTTCGATTCCCTGGCCGGGTGACCGGGGTCCTCTCTGTGTGGACTTTGCATGGTCTCCTCGTGTCTGCATGGGTTTCCTCCACGTTCCTCCCAAAGACATGCAGTCAGGCCAATTGGATGTGCTAAAATGCCCCCTGGGACTCTGTCTGTCTGCCCTGCGATGGTCTGGTGACCTGTCCAGGATGTATCCTGCCTTCCGCCTGAAGACTGCTGGGATAGGCTCCAGCGACCCTGACAGAGAAGCGGCTTAGAAGATGGATGGGTTTGTAGTTTCTTGCTTAAAGAAAAAAAATATATGCAAGTTTTATTTTGGCTTTATTTATTGCTTTCTTTCATCGCTTGCGGGCATGCAGACACCCTCATTAGATGTTTCTGAATCCTGTGTGCATATATATATTAGTGACATCCAGTTCCATGCAGAGAATGTAGGGTTAGACTGGGATCCAAATCCAAACGCAATCTGTCACCTGACCGCTCGTGATCGTGGACGTCACAGTATCTGAGGTCAAACACAGACCGTAAGGGTTTCTGATGGAACTCCACACAAACTCATAGAGACAATGAGCCTCTGTCTGCCGGCTTATTTCCCCACAGGCCCACCTGAAGGCTACCTGTGTTGGTCTTGATTGAGTTCTGCATGACCACCTCCCTGGAAAGCACAGAAGTCCTGACGATATTGCCTGTTCTCCCTTGGGTGTGGGTTGGTGGAAGGGTGAGTATTCTCACTATATCCTCTCTCAGACTGGGGACACTGCAGTGTTCTGAAATGCTGGCTCAGATTTACGGCTTCCTTTAGGCCTAACAGGGGCAGTACACTCAGAAACTACTAGAGGGAGCCGGCGAAGGGCCCGTGATACAATAGCAGGCTGCGTGGATCAAATGTTTGACTTTCAGTGTGCATCTCTGGCACTGTGTCAGAATCCCAGAGGAAGATGCTTCTGCTCAAATGTATATTCAACATGACCAACACATAAACTAGGACAGTGAAACTAAGAATGCTTTTTGTCTCAACCAAATATGCACCGAAATGAAAATGATTGGCCAAATCGGAAATTCAGGACATGCTGGGCTGAAAAACGCTGATCATCATCACTTTTATTTATCTAGCGCCTTTCCCATGCTCAAGGACATGTTCCCACACTTAGCTAGCCCGGAAAGAGTCCTCAGAAGACGGAGAAAGTCTCACACCGCAACTATGGTGCATCACACAGGAAGCCTTGAAGGCTGAAGATGTTCTTCGCCACAAAGGGTTCGCATTTGCCTGCATCCAAACACCACCAGTCCAGGCAGCAACATAGCTGTAGTGCAGCGTTACCCAAGCGGCCGGCCTGAGAGGCCTCGTAGCTGCAGCGTAGTGATGCACATGCAGCCAAACAATACCGGTCCAGACAGCCCCACAGCTGCAGTGCAGTGTCACTCAAGCAGCCAGTCCAGGCTGCATAATAGCTGAGATGTAGAGTCAGCCAGCCCAGTAAGCCTCTGAGCCACAGCTGGAAAGTCACTCTCGGCCGCTGTCTCGGCGAATACGATGGCAAACTTCTCAGGCAAACATCAAAACAAAGACACAAACAACACAAAATAATGGGAAAATAACGATGTAAAACTTACAGAGGAGCACAAACATATTTTGCACTTTGGCTGTCATTTGTTTGTTTTTTCATCATTTTCATAACTGAGGAGGTGTCAGTGTGCTAGCCAGGACTTCCATTTTTGCATCTCTTGTTTTTCTGTGTTCTGCATACTGAGTGGTATCAAACCTGTGGTGAATTCTCGAGCGGCAAACCTAAAATTGCTCCA
The DNA here is from genome assembly GCF_015220715.1 of Pygocentrus nattereri. NCBI lineage: Eukaryota > Metazoa > Chordata > Actinopteri > Characiformes > Serrasalmidae > Pygocentrus > Pygocentrus nattereri. The sequence continues at coordinate 53,669,496 of NC_051212.1, forward strand.
CATGTCCGACATTTTCACTGTTGATCCGCTGCTGTTCCAACTGTTTGAACTGTCTGTGCTGAGCGGCGCAGGAGAGCAGTCATTTGTAACGTCTTCAGTTTTGACCTTCTGGTGAAACCTTTTGCGTTTTTGGGTTAAATATTTCAGACGAAAAACCAAAAGTACCATTTTTGACCATTTTGGACGACATTTTCAAGTGGCCGAACTGTCTTCAACTGTTCTGGCTTTGGTTTCCCAGGAGCATCTTGGCACAAAGATGATTCCGAAAAGGCAGAGCAAGCATCATGCTGAACATCCTCTTTACCAGTTAAGCTGCTTTTGGGGAACTGATCGTTTACTGCCTCTGTGCCCTGGAAATTGCTACCATACACACCTACGAATAAATGACCCTGAATGCTGCTTGACTTGGCTTGATTCTTGTTTCTAGGGAAAACCGTTTAATTGGAAGTTCGTTAAACTTTAAAAAGGTTCTTCACACAACTATCCAAAGAAACGTTCTTAACGCTCTACTGCAAACATGATGAGAGCAATAATGTTTTACTTTTCTTGCATAAAGTGGACCCTGATTTATTTTTTCAGGAGTATGCTGCCTTGCCTCCTGCCTTTAGGAGTATGCTGCCTTGAGGCAACATTATGCGACAATGGGAATAAATGATATAGAGCCATGTTCCCTGGCGTGGTGGGACCTGGCTTGTGACTGGCTAAATCCATTCCACTGTTGTACTTTGTTGCCTTTAGGCAACAAACATTTCTGAAAATTCTCATATAAAAAAAATGATACTGAATGTGAGGTTTAAATGAGATAGTATGACCAAGAACATGCTTTTTATTGACTTACTCAAACGCTTCCCTTTATTGTTTACCCTATCATTGTGTTGAAATAAGCATAATGATATTGTGAGTGAGGAAAATGAGTTTGTTGCCCTGAGGCAACATTGCGCAATAGAGAGTTGATCGTTCTTTAATAGCATCACTACAAATAATCTTTTGGCCACTTTGGCCCAATGAATGTCCTCCGTGTGGTGTCTTTGTTCATGAAGATGTCAGTCGAGAAGAAACCTTCAGATCCGGAGCTGTGAGAAGATACTCTGGTAATAGGTAATTGAAATGACACTCATCTTGAGAACATCAGCGAGGAAAGCTTACCAAAGTAGGAAACCACCCGAAATTTAACTTGGTTAGGAAAGCAGCTGGGAGAGCTGAGCAGACATTCTAGGCTAAATAAATAAATCCAGTGAAGAAACAACCACACCAGAAGTTCCGTTCTCCTGAGTGCGTTTTTCAGCATTCATTATAATCAACCCACCTGAACCAAGATTGCAACTCCCGGAGCACCAACCGGCAGCAAGAGCAAATCTGCTTATTCCAGTAAAGAGCTAAGTACAACAGAGCCTTGTATTCATACACGGAGAGAGCAAAGCACTGAATAAAGCTCTAATACACAAAAGGCCGCTAATCAAACTCCTGCCACCTCAAACAAAACCACAGCCTTGCTGATTCACGCTCCGGGTTCAGGCAGAACCACAGCCCACACCTGCGCCTCACAGCGCTTCCGGATGCAGAATAAACCCATGATGAAGGAAAACCATCCCAGCACTGAGACGCCACAATGAATGTTTCTCCAGTGGAACAAAACCACAGACAATTCACCCGAATGCAAGGTAACTTGTTCCCTGCATCAGCTTGTTTGGAGGATCCTCACTGTGTTTCAGAACTTTTCTAGTCTATGTGCTTGGGCCCCAAAGAGACAGCGGCCCACAGCGGTGCTCTTTGTTCGGCGTGTGACTTTCAGGCTTCCTGAGAGATTCTGTCGTTCATTATTTATGAACTAACAGTTCAAGGCGGTACTCCACAATGAGGAATCACACCGTTGTTTGAAGAAGTTTAAACACCCCTGGTCAAACTGTTCATTTGTTTTAGTGAAAATAAATGAAGCCTCTCAGGATCACAATGTCATATACAACATCAAAGGACGTCGTATATAAACAGGTAAATATCTCGGGAATGTCGCAGGGATGTCCTTTTGTCCGCCCGGCAGGCGAACGCTGTGCCATTTGACTGAGAGCGACTGTATCCCTTTCAGAAGCTTTGTAATCCAGCCTTGAACTGCTCTGTCTTTTTGGAGTCTTTGTAAAATAAATCCATAAATATGAATCTCTTCAGTGATTATTTACCCATTTCTCCATGCTGAAAAGCGTTTTTGTCGGTGTCAGGATGGATGTTAGCCGTCCACCGATGTGTGTCGACCAATCAGAGGCTGCGTTTTTATCTGCATTTTCTACAGAGAACACACTTAACGTGACATTTACCTGCTAATTTTAGTGCACAGCCTCTACTGATATACTGAGTTTAACACACTGGAAGAAAATCCATCCATCCATCCATCCATTCTCAAAGCCGCTTCTCCCTCAGGGTTGCAGGGGGGGTGCTGGACCCTATCCCAGTGGTCATCGGGTGGAAGGCTGGATACACCCTGGACAGGTCGCCAGTCCATCACAGGGCAGACAGACAGACACAGACACACTCACACCCAGGGGCAGTTTAGCACGTCCAATTGGCCTGACTGCATGTCTTTGGACTGTGGGAGGAAACCGGAGAACCCGGAGGAAACCCACGCAGACACGGGGAGAACATGCAAACTCCACACAGAGAGGACCCCGGTCACCCGGCCGGGGAATCGAACCCAGCCCCCCCTCGCTGTGAGGTGACAGCGCTACCCACCACGCCACTGGAAGAAAATAAAACATAAAATATAAAAATATACACTTTTTTTATTTTTCCCCAATACGCTAAATTTAGCAAATAAACAGTCTTTGTACATTAAGATGTGCAGAAAAAAGTTCATTTAGAAAGTGAACAGAATATACGGTTGGGTGCCAAAAGGGTTCTTTGCACAATGCCACAGTAGAACAACTTTCCGGTTCCTCCAGGGCAGTTTCTTGCTATAATTGGCGTAAGCAGTTGCTTTGGGCCACTGAGCCACCAGAGGGCGCTGTGGTTTCTACTTTTTTTTTTTTTAATCAAAACGAATAAAATAGACATTTATTTACCTTGGGGCCCAAGTATCCTCAGATGTTAAGAAACTAACATTCCCTCAAAAATCTTCTTTGGAAACCTATTTTTGTAAATGAGAAGCTTCTTACAGGTGCATAACATCTAAGAAGAACTTTGAAACGGGTACCTTTGCATTATGTTAAGGTTCTTCGAATGTTTAAAAGGTTCTCCACGCTCACTTCTTTGTCAAACATGGCTCAAAATAGTTTCAGGTAACTTTTTCATCTTACCTTAGCCTAAATGCTCTTGTTTCTGAAGATCACATGCAGTTCATAGGATACAATGAAGGTAAGTGAGTGAGTGCCTGCACTAAAGCGCAGCAGCACTAATATTTTATGCATGGACCGTGTTTGAGATGTTTTTACCGAGAGTCGGCCTTGGCTTTTCCGCAACATCAAAGAGCAGCTGTTCTGCATTCGTATTGCCCTTTATAGTTCTTTCCTAAGGTGCTTTGCAGGCTTTTAACGAGTCGTGGCATTGAGCAGACTGAGGGAGGGAGAAGCTCTGTTAAAATTCAGCTCAATAAGGAGCTCATTTATACCCACTGTCAAACGTGATGCCGTGCCACCAGCATTATCAAACAGGGCCACGACTGGATCATCCATTTAGCGAACGCGGCCAGGCGGGGAATGCGGCTTTTGTTTGCCCGAAAGCTCCGAGCAAATTTTTCACACGCAAGATTAAGACAGCTTTTATGGTGATGCTTGCACATTAATAACATTGAATATTTCACTTCTCGTTGGTTTGTTTTTATTCATGACAAGCGTTTATCATCCCTCTGAGACCAGAACGTAAGATGAAGAAGGCAAGTGAGAGTAGATTTCCCTCTGCTCTGTCTGATTGAACGTCTTAATGACCTAAAAAACCCTAAAAAACAGAACAAAGTGAGAAGTTTTCCGTGTAATCTGACATACGAAGTATCTTTTAGAGCGGGATGCAGGCGGGTAATTTAATGATTAAGATGTAAACTGAGTCATTCAGAGGGGCTTTGGTGTGAAATGAGTCGTAATCCTTCACAGTGGTGGTGAAACAGACGTCCACCTCGAAAAGCTCACTCATGAAGATTCTACGACCCCAATTCCAGAAAAGGTTGGGATGCTGAGTAAAAAACAGAATGCAATCATTTGCAAATCTCATAGATCCATATTTTATTCACAGTAGAGCATAGAACACATATCAGATGTTGAAAGTGAGACATTTTACCATTTCATGAAAAATATTAACCCACTTAGAGCTTGATGGCAGCAACACATCTCAAAAAAGTTGGGACAGGGGCAACAAAAAACAGCTGGAAGAGTAATTTGCAACTAACTCACATGACTGGATATAAAAAGAGCATTTTAGAGTTTTAGAGTCTGTCAGAGGCAAAGATGAGCAGAGCTTCACCAATCTGAGCTAAACCGATCTAAACGTGTGAAGACTTCGGACATCCCACCATCTACAGTACATAATACCATCAAAAGATTCAGAGAATCAGGAGAAATCCCTGTACGCAAGGGACAAGGCGGACGGTCAGTACTGGATGCTCGTGATCTTCGGGCCCTCCGGCTGCTCTGCACTGAAAACAGGCCTGATTCTGTGCTGGAAATCACTGCATGGGCTCAGCATCACAAATAAGTAAAAATGACTGAAAATAAGTTAAATAATCTTAAAATAAGCATACAACAATCTCAACAGGAGAAACATTAGACTGTTGAGTAGATTTAAGATCGTTTAAATGAACAAGATACCGCTACTTTTTATTAAAACGAGAAATTCACGTTGCTGCATTTGTGCTTATTTGTATGTATTCTAATGAAATGTGGTGAGCAAAAACACATTTATTGCCCAGATAAACTTTAAATGATGTGTGTAGGTGCCCATGACTTCTACACAGCGCTGTATGTACCCCACAGATTTGACGACATTAATTAATGCTTTTGTGAATTTTTGCTGTTGACAGTTTGTTTACTCAAAAACTAAAGACCTCTTCATTTTACTAATGCTAGGCTGGCAGAAATATAAGCCCAAACACTTAACAGCCCTATTTGGCATCACCCCTGATTTACGCCTGCCTGCAACCTCACGATGTGTTATTGCCTTCACAGCCTTACTGGCCAGACGTGCCGTTCTTCTTAAACGGAAACAGGCCTCTCCTTGGATCCGTGGGTTTGATCCCCTGAGCCGACAGCACATGACTGAGGTGTCCTTGAGCAAGACACCTAACCCCCAACTGCCCCCCCTGTGCTCACTGACCCTAGTGTGTGTCCTCACTAGTGTGTATGTGGACAGATGGGTTAAATGCGGAGGTGAAATTTCCTTGTTAATCTTCCTTGTTATGATTTTCCCTGAAGGGCTCCTTGAGATCCTTTCACAGGACCTGGGATCCGATGCTTAATTTTATCAACAACTCGAAGAAGATAGCCATGCCTAAATATGTGAATCAAGAGTCGTTTTAATTAATTAATTAATTAATTAATTAATCTCCCGCTCAACTAATTTTATTTATACATTTGTACACATACTAGTTTATTATTTACATTTGTTTTTATTAATATGTTAATTTTGACCCCTCTTGCTCTGGTGGATTTTCTATTTATCTCTGTCAGATCAACAAGAGCAGCTTTAGTGGAAAGTATGGGTTCTAGCTTATGGTGGGGGGGGGTTAAAGTAGAAGGGTAAGGGGTTGATCCACTTGTCTCACTTGAACGATATAATATGTTTGTGATTCTACAAGATGCAACAAAAAAGACTAGAAAAGAGAGATTATCATTGTATTTTTGACTGTAACTTGATCGCATTGATATATTATATATATATAATATATATAATATAACATATATAATGTTAACGTATAATAAGATGGAATCTAAAGTCTGTTCAGCCGTTCAAAAGTTATTCTAGTTTAAAACACTGAAGTTCAACCCCTTATATGGTCGGGGCCCTCCAGCAGGCCCAAAGTTTCAACACACTTCTGTAACCTGAGAGCAGCTCAGCCAGTTTACACTGAAGTCCCTGTAGTTACTGAATGACAAGCCTTGATGTGTGATGAGCCTGAGATTTTCAGGGGGTAACAAATAAAATCAGCACTGTTCTCTAAACCAGTTCATTCTAGAATGACAAATTTGTGAAGCACCTTAAAGAAACTTCGTTAAAAAAATCGGTAAATAAATAAATAAATAAATAAAGCGCTCCAATATGCAAAAAATAAAAATACTATGGGAATCATATGGGGGTAAAATAGCTTCTACTGTTTTTTTGCACCACAAACAAATGTGATTAAATGAGTAACAGTGAAGTAATAGAAATAACCAGTAATGTACTCAGTAAGGTCGGCCTCAGACGAAGGCAATCAGAGGCAGAGGAGATGCTGGGAGTGAAATGTGCAGCACCAGCTACATCAGGACGACCAACAAACAGGCTGTTCCAGAAGAACTTGTCCAGCAGGGATGGAAAGTCTGCACTGCAGTGAGTTTCATATTCACTGGGCGTGCTATCAATCTTGGCGAGTCGACAGAAAGTGTTCCTCAATAGACATAAATGATGGGAGCTAACCTTTCCGGCTGGCGTAAATCGTGCGGAGCGGAGACGGCCGCAGGATTAATACGAGCTTCATAAATGAGCTACATCCGCTTAGGGAGACAGGCGGCGCATTAAAAATAACAGCCGAGGAGTCGCAGCAAAACAGCCACAAAGTGCATAAACTGCACTTTAGGGCTGACTGAGGAAAAGTTGCAAAGGTTATAATTAATTACGCCCTTTGCTGGGAGGATTTGATGGGCTTGGTGGGACTCGTAGAGATCCCAGATGGGACCTTGCGTCCCCCCCGGACCAAACGTGAGGTTAAAATGAAATAAACGATTTTGCCAAATGCAATCACGGATCACGGCTGGACCTGAGTGGCTGCTCTTAAAAAGGCCCTCCAGGTCAAATCCTCATATCCACTGATTTCCTTCGACAGTTGTTCTATTGGTCGCCCTCTGAAAATGTCAAACGTGTCATCAGCATCGTTTCGTAAAGGGTAGTAATCTCACTGCATGTGGGGGGTTTCTGGATCTTATTACAAATGGGTTCATTTCAATACAGCAAATCACAATTCTTTGGTTATTTGTACTCGTTTTATTCATGAGTTCTCTGCTCCACACCAGCAAGGGGCTTCAGGGAAATTACTCATGCCAAAGCCCTTACAGGAAAGTTGGCCATCTGTTACTTCCAGTCATACACCGATCATCATGATAACATCATGACCACCTCCTCGTTTCTACGCTCACTGTCCAGTTTATCAGCTCCACTGACCGTATAGCTGCACTCTGTAGTTCTACAGTTACAGACTGTAGTCCATCTGTTTCTCTGATACTCTGTTACCCTGTTCTTCAGTGGTCAGGACCCCCATGGACCCTCACAGAGCAGGTACTGTTTGGGTGGTGAATCCAATGATGTGCAGTCATCATTTCACACACTGCGCTGAACTAAATCCAGTTAAACAGGACTAATCATGCTGTCTTTATAATGAGAGCATGATTAGTCCTTTGTTGGTGAAACATAGACTGTTTAATTATTTAATTGAACAAAATTTAACAGATTAACCCTTTAAATGGTCAGGGCCCACCAGCAGGCACACTTCTATGACTTAAGAATAGCCAGTTTGCACTGATGCCATTATACGTACTGAATAATATTGAGCCTTAATATGCAAAAAGCTTGAGATTTTAATGGGTTAAGCAACTGCAAAGCATTCTGGTGCCAGAGCGAACCCCCTAGACACCTACAGAAGAGTCCGCAAGTCTGAGCCCACTATGAATAACTGTTTTCATCTGTCATGAAAAATCATGCTTTTATTATCAAGTTATATTTGTCAAACAAGATGAAATTATTCACTCCCGAAAGTGAAAATGTGGTTCATCCCACAATTCCTTTAATCATAGCTTGAACTCTATCTGGCATCGATTTTGCAAGCGTCCACTGAATTGAAAGATCCACACGTATTTCATCTTTCCGGACTTCAGAATCTGAGATATTTTGCTTTTTCCTTTTTCAAATGTTTCCAAAGATGTTTCATAGACCTGAGATTCGTCAAACAGCTTAAAAATTGATTTGTCTCTGTCTTATATAACATATCCTGGAATAACAAGCACACTACATTGCCAAAAGTATTCGCTCGTCTGGCTTCACACGCATATGAACTTGAGTGAGATCCCCATTCTTAATCCATAGGGTTTAATATGATGTCGGCCCACCCTTTGCAGCTATAACAGCTTCAACTCTTCTGGGAAGGCTTTCCACAAGGGTTAGGAGTGTTTATGGGAATTTTTGACCGTTCTTCCAGAAGCGCATTTGTGAGGTCAGACACTGATGTTGGACGAGAAGGCCTGGCTCACAGTCTCCGCTCTAATTCATCCCAAAGGTGTTCTATCAGGTTGAGGTCAGGACTCCATGCAGGCCAGTCAGGTTGATCACCATGATCCCCCCTCCACCAAACTTTACACTTGGCACAATGCAGTCAGACAAGCACCGTCTCCTGGCAACCGCCAAACCCAGACTCGTCCATCAGATTGCCAGACGGAGAAGTGTGATTGGTCACTCCAGAGAACACGTCTCCACTGCTCTAGAGTCCAGTGGCGGCGCTTTACACCACTGCACTCCACGCTTTGCATTGCGCTCGGTGATGTAAGGCTTGGATGCAGCTGCTTGGCCATGGAAACCCATTCCATGAAGCTCTCTACGCTGTTCTTGAGCTGATCTGAAGGCCACATGAAGTTTGGAGGTCTATAGCGATTGACTCTGCATTTTACGTGGCCGACCACTTCGTGGCTGAGTTGCTGTCGTTCCCAATAGCTTCCACTTTGTTATAATCCCACTGACTGTGGACTGTGGAATATTCAGTAGTGAGGAAATGTCACGACTGTACTTGCTGCACAGGTGGCATCCGATCACGGTACCACGCTGGAATTCACTGAGCTCCTGAGAGCGACCCATTCTTTCACTAATGTCTGTAGAAGCAGAATTCAATGATCTGGATGGGAGACTGAATACTTTTGGAAATATAGGGTGTCAACAGAGGAGAGGTTTGTTTGATAGTGTATTCAGACTTTTGGACCCCGCTGTAGATTCAGAAAGGGCGCGTTCTGAACTCATCTGAGGGCATAAGAGATGCGCCCATCCTCACATACACACGTACCAACAACATTCAAATGTCAGCGCTGGCCCTGCCTCAGTATTCCTGAGCTACTCTCAAATAATTCAAGCAGCAAAACCTATTTCTCTAGTCAAACACATACAGCACGTGCAAACAGGCAAACATTTACATGGTTACACACACCTAACCTCCCACTTCCCAAGTTTCCAAGCTCCTGCATGCCTGAGATACGGTGAGTCAGCTTTATTAGGAACAGGCCTACCTCTCCTTGAGGACAAGAGTTGGACACAACAATGCCTGACTGCTTAAACCACATCAAACCTGGTCCTGCACCCGGGGTTGAGCTCCACACGGATTTGCTGATGTGGTGCCGTGTTGACTGTGCAGAAATGAACATTCACTGCTTGTGTTTGTTTGTAATAAACGAGCATGTTGTTTTTGCCAGTTTGCAGTTACTTATTCATGGGAAAATTAATGGGAAATTCCATTCCATATTCCGTTTTCACTGTTTCTGCATAATTAAACAGTTAAGATGTAAACAAAGTCATTCAGAGTGGTCTCATGTGAAACGCTCTGTTCTGGAGAAACTCACTGACACAGCGTTGACTGATGTCTTAGATATGCACTTAATAACCCGATAACGGCAGAAAATCAGATTTTGTCAGTAATCCGATCGATGTGTTTACATGCACTTGAGTAATCAGATAATGGGGAAACTCCGGGTCTACAGGAGTCAGATGGTAATCAGATTTCTGCTTTACAACCAGCCAATAAACTCACAGAAGAAGACGCGACATAAACATAATATAAAGCTCAAACTTCACGCCGGGGCTTTTTTAATCGTCATGCCACTTTATCTGAAAACATGAACAAACATCATAGAAGACGAAGAACATTTAAATCCTTTATTTCGTCTTTGGTTTCAGCAGCGGAAAAGTGTTTTGCTGTGTCTCGCGACATCCACCATCTGATCTCGCGCATGTGCAGACTGAGAAATACGAAAGAAATCAGAGTAAGAGTTTAAATGCACTGAGAAATCTGACTACTGAGCTAAAATTCAGCCTCTTAATCGGATTTCTAGATCGGAGTATGGAGTCTACATGTCCACTTGAATAATTGGATAACTGCAGAAATCCGATTACGATCCGATTATTCAGTGCATGCCTCATTGTTTAATTGAAGTGTTAAGATTAAAATGTTGGCCTAAAATGGATTTTCCAATCGATTCATAGTGGACAGGTACGTGCAATTTGCTCTAAGACAAAATGGTCCCAAAAGAAAACTTCGATTTTCAGATTTGCTACTCTCTGCCACATCGTTGTTGCTCCTAGATGCTTCTATTTCACAATAACAGCACTTACAGTTGACAGGGGCAGATCTAGCAGGGCAGAAATTTCACAACCAGAGGTGGCATCCTATGACGATGCCAGTCCCTGAGCTCATCAGTTCAACCCTTTCTATTGCCAGTGTTTGTCTATTGCGACCGCAAGTCTATGTGATAATTTAATCCACCTGTCAGCAAAGGGTGTGGCTGAAACACCTGAATTGAAGAATTAGGAGGGGTGTCCCAATACTTTTGCCTATGTAGTGTATATTGTAATCAAAGCTTGTAGTGATACTGTGTCTCAGAGTTCGGATATCGTGCAGAGTTAATGTGGTATAATATAACAAAGTGGGTCTGCCATCCCTGTAACTGCAGCGGTCACTACGCCGTGTCCTTCTCATTTAGAAGGCTGAAGTTCATTAATAAAACTCATACGGTGCCCGACATCAGTGCTGTCAGTTAGGAGTGCAGAGTGATAATCTTTCTCAGAGATTACTCAGAAGTTCTGCCACACAGCCAATGCTCTCAGAATAACTTGCTTTAGAACTTGCCTTTACTGCCTCTGACCTTCAGAGCTGGTTTTCGATTATCCATCACTTTCCAAAAACTTTTAAAATAGGCCCTCACTTTACTATGACGGCGGTTTAGGGCCACTGTTAATAAAAATTATAACAGGCTTTGAAAATAAAGTCTTAATAATAATTTAGTTGAAAGAGCCGGACGGACTCGGAGGAAACCGTCTGTCTGTGTTGTTGAAGGAGAATCTCAGGCAGGGTCATCTACCCGGCCATTGGGGGCTTCATCTCCCCCCAGTCAAAGAGGGCATGAAGTTTCACAGACAGTGAGAATGAAGATCAATATGATCCACAAAGAGACGGGAGTGAGTGGAGCTCCGGTGCCAGGACAGCAACCGAGACCCCAACGCATTATGGCAGCCCCCCTACAGTCAGCCCACTTTATCCTCCAAATAGTCCGACTTTGTCCTTTAAATATTACGACTTCATCCTCAGAAAATTAAAACTTTATTCTCAAAGTATTACAACTCAACTTTATTTTCAAAATATTACAACTTTTTTCCTCAAAACATTACAACTTTAATCTCAAAATATTACAATATTTTTCCTCAAAATATTACAAATTTAATATCGAAATATTACAACTTTAATATCGAAATATTACAACTTTTTTCCTCAAAATATTAAAACTTTATTCTCAAAATATTACAAATTTATTACAACTTTTCCTCAAAATATTACAACTTCATTATCAAAATATTACAATTTTATTCTCAAAATATTACAACTTTTTTCCTCAAAATATTACAACTTTAATATCGAAATATTACAACTTTATTCTCAAAATATTACAAATTTATTACAACTTTTCCTCAAAATATTACAACTTCATTATCAAAATATTAGTTTTATTCTCAAAATATTACAACTTTTTTCCTCAAAATATTACAACTTTAATATTGAAATATTACAACTTTTTTCCTCAAAATATTACAACTTTAATATCGAAATATTACAACTTTATTCTCAAAATATTACAAATTTATTACAACTTTTCCTCAAAATATTACAACTTCATTATCAAAATATTACAACTTTATTCTCAAAATATTACAACTTTATTCTCAAAATATTACAACTTTATTCTCGAAGTCTACTGATTTTATTTTTAATAACAGTTGCCCTAAAACGTTGTCGTATTTTACGGATAAGTGTTTCGCTTCTACATTCCTTTTTAAGCTGCTCTTCCATTTATGCTTGGTATCTAAAAGCTGCTATGTATATTTTTTTGCGTTTGAAAAGTATTATTATTATCGCCACATAAAACTTGGAATGTGTAACCGTATTAAATTACCCTTTTAAAATAAAAGTTCAACACATACAAACTCACAGAAAGGTTAAAACCAAATCAGGGGAATATTACCAAATTTCCAAAATACCCTTGCTGAGATGTAAACAAGGTCATTCAGCGTGGTCTGATGTCAAATGGTGCACTGTAGAGAAACCTCTCATTACAGCGGTGGTCATAGGAACCAAGGGCCACCATGTCAATGAATAGATTTTAAAAATATAAGCATTAAATATAACCAAAAGTTTCTCCAAACTGTCTTATAACAATGTCTAATCAGGCAGTGAATTCATCACCATTTCTTGTAGGAACTGTCTGTGAGGGAGGTGGACATCTGGTTCCTATCACCCCCACTGTGGACTATTGACTCGGTAAGTTTCTCTAGAACAGAGTGGTTCAAACCGAACCTCTCTGAATGACTCTGTTTACATCTTATCCACTTCATTATGTAAAAATGATGAAGAAATAGTGGAGCCATCACTCCAATTGATACATTGGTGGACACTCAGATCGCTCTGCTAGGGCTGCGTCAGCATGTGTCACAACTAGGGGGCGTCGGTGAAATGTTCCACTGTGTTCTGACCATAAACGATAGTTTAAAACAGTGATTAACCACCCAAGAGCAAAAATCAGCCTTTGACATGTATTGCTATATGTATCGATATCAAAGGATATTAATTTGGTTTATCGTGATAACATTTTTGGCCATATCGCCCAGCTCTAATCACCAGCTTCAAGCTTCTAAAAGGGATTCCAACGGCAAAACGCTAGCCTTTCAGGCAAAAGAGGTGTATCTCGAGCATGAAGCGTTCCCGAGATATTTATCTGTTGATGGTGTATATCACATCGTCAACTTATGGAAAGTTTAACTTATTTTCACTAATGGGGAAAACAATAAAACATAAAATGTGGCCTGTACAAAAGTTATGGCATGTTTCAAATGAGTCCCAGTGTCCATGCGTGGTTTCCTCTACATTGTTAATGCACATGATGTGGTTTATGTGGCTTTTGCTGCCTGAAAGTTTCGGCTCAGTCAGTGAAGTTGCGTCACAGCGTAGCGCCACGCAAGAAATCATGACACAGGACGGTCAAACTGAAATGTACAAGTGACGGTTCGTCCTCAGTAAGGAGGCTAAAGCAGTTTCTACCCACAAAGTCTATTTAAACAGGTTTTCTCCACTTGTTTTTCCAGCTCCGCACCCTTGTCATTTATGTTACCTGTGTAAAGTCTATAACCCCTCAGTAACCTCAACCACGTCCTGCCAGTGTTCAATTTTTATAATACTGACTGTCATTTTTCTGCTACAAAGAAACTCAGGCTTTGATTGTGAAGTCCCATCCACTGCCCTTCTACACAGTTTGAAACACACCAGAATGCATGTTCCTATCTCACCAGCAGAGGGCGCGCTTAGTTTACTGTGCACAGCCTGAGCCCTTCTTCACTATCTGTGTCTGCAGGAATCATTCCAGTCAGCGTAACGTGATATAAATGACACAGAGTGGGTTTGAAATGACGACACGCAAAGCATCCTTCATCCAGTCTCCTCTTTATTACAGCTCAGACTTGCTGTTCAGGAGAGATAACACAGAGCTAAACAAAGGGGGCTTGTTTTTTTTTTTTTTGAGGGGGGGCGGGGTCGCAGATTTAACTTTTATTTTGTCTTTTCAAACAGCAGTGCAGTGAAATTAAGGGGCTAAATGAAACCCGACACTGATCAGTGTCACAGGAGTTACGCAAAGAAGCGAATCCATTACAAGTTACTAATTACTGCCCTCAGTGTAACAGGGTTACTCATTACTGCACAGAAAAAGGAATCTCAGTACTCAGTACTCAGTACTCAGTACTTTATTTCTGTGCAGTGTTTGAATTCATGTCCAGATTTAGTCTGTTGTAATATCCAGACAAGCATGTGTGCAGCATCACAGTTAAGGTGGTAGTTTGTCTTGTAAAGTGTATCTGCAGTTTTACAGGGCTTCTTATTTACTGATGTGGCCGACTGTACAGTACAGATCTTGTACACTACAATGGTGAACACACACTGGGTGGGTGTGGATGGGTGGGTATACTGTGCTGTCATATGGACCCCCACTCCAACATGTGTGCATCCATCCATACAGTTTGACTGCTCACCTTCTCCCCACCTACTCTATAACTAAATCTGAGCTCGAGTAAAACAGGGTGCCAATATAACACCAACAGTACAGTACACAATAATTCAATACAAAGTCAATGTGTTAGTGCGTTATGCACCAAATGTGAAAATGGAAAACTCAGGATCAAATTACATAATGGGTCTCAAAACTGATTTGGTGGACTGGAATGTGGCTGTTGCTACTGTTATTGCTTTACTTGCAATGCTTTGATGGCAGGAAACAACAGCTGAAAACATCAACATACAAACCTCAAACCTGTGCACTGGATATATAACAAATACTCGCAAAACAAACAAGCAAACAACATTTAGAGAAACTAGCAAAACAATGCAACATGTGAAACTAGCAAAGCATCACAATAAATAGTGAATCTAGCAAAGCATCACAATAAATAGTGAAACTAGCAAAGCATCACAATAAATAGTGACTCTAGCAAAGCATCACAACAGATAGTGAAACTAGCAAAGCATCACAACAAATAGTGAGTCTAGCAAAGCATCACAAAAAATGGTGAATCTAGCAAAGCATCACAACAAATAGTGAATCTAGCAAAGCATCACAACAAATAGTGAAACTAGCAAAGCATCACAACAAATAGTGAATCTAGCAAAGCACCACAACAAATAGTGAAACTAGCAAAGCATCACAACAAATAGTGAATCTACCAAAGCATCACAACAAATAGTGAATCTAGCAAAGCATCACAACAAATAGTGAAACTAGCAAAGCAGCACAACAAATAGTGAAACTACCAAAGCATCACAAGAAATAGTGAAACTAGCAAAGCATCACAACAAATAGTGAAACTAGCAAAGCATCACAATAAATAGTGAAACTAGCAAAGCATCACAACAAATAGTGAAACTAGCAAAGCATCACAATAAATAGTGAAACTAGTAAAGCATCACAACAAATAGTGAAACTAGCAAAGCATCACAACAAATAGTGAATCTAGCAAAGCATCACAACAATAGTGAATCTAGCAAAGCATCACAATAAATAGTGAAACTAGCAAAGCATCACAACAAATACTGAAACTAGCAAAGCATCACAACAAATAGTGAAACTAGCAAAGCATCACAATAAATAGTGAAACTAGTAAAGCATCACAACAAATAGTGAATCTAGCAAAGCATCACAACAAATAGTGAAACTAGTAAAGCATCACAACAAATAGTGAAACTAGCAAAGCATCACAACAAATAGTGAATCTAGCAAAGCATCACAACAAATAGTGAAACTAGCAAAGCATCACAACAAACAGTGAAACTAGCAAAGCATCACAACAAACAGTGAAACTAGCAAAGCATCACAATAAATAGTGAAACTAGCAAAGCATCACAACAAACAGTGAAACTAGCAAAGCATCACAATAAATAGTGAAACTAGCAAAGCATCACAACAAATAGTGACTCTAGCAAAGCATCACAATAAATAGTGAAACTAGCAAAGCATCACAACAAATAGTGAAACTAGCAAAGCATCACAACAAATAGTGAAACTAGCAAAGCATCACAACAAATAGTGAAACTAGCAAAGCATCACAACAAATAGTGAAACTAGCAAAGCATCACAACAAATAGTGAATCCATCACAATAAATAGTGAAACTAGCAAAGCATCACAACAAATAGTGAAACTAGCAAAGCATCACAACAAATAGTGAAACTAGCAAAGCATCACAACAAATAGTGAATCTAGCAAAGCATCACAACAAATAGTGAAACTAGCAAAGCATCACAACAAATAGTGAAACTAGCAAAGCATCACAACAAATAGTGAAACTAGCAAAGCATCACAACAAATAGTGAAACTAGCAAAGCATCACAACAAATAGTGAATCTAGCAAAGCATCACAACAATAGTGAATCTAGCAAAGCATCACAACAATAGTGAATCTAGCAAAGCATCACAATAAATAGTGAAACTAGCAAAGCATCACAACAAATACTGAAACTAGCAAAGCATCACAACAAATAGTGAAACTAGCAAAGCATCACAATAAATAGTGAAACTAGTAAAGCATCACAACAAATAGTGAAACTAGTAAAGCATCACAACAAATAGTGAAACTAGCAAAGCATCACAACAAATAGTGAATCTAGCAAAGCATCACAACAAATAGTGAAACTAGTAAAGCATCACAACAAATAGTGAAACTAGCAAAGCATCACAACAAATAGTGAATCTAGCAAAGCATCACAACAAATAGTGAAACTAGCAAAGCATCACAACAAACAGTGAAACTAGCAAAGCATCACAACAAACAGTGAAACTAGCAAAGCATCACAATAAATAGTGAAACTAGCAAAGCATCACAACAAATAGTGAATCTAGCAAAGCATCACAATAAATAGTGAAACTAGCAAAGCATCACAACAAATAGTGAAACTAGCAAAGCATCACAACAAACAGTGAAACTAGCAAAGCATCACAATAAATAGTGAAACTAGCAAAGCATCACAACAAATAGTGAATCTAGCAAAGCATCACAATAAATAGTGAAACTAGCAAAGCATCACAACAAATAGTGAATCTAGCAAAGCATCACAACAAATAGTGAATCTAGCAAAGCATCACAACAAACAGTGAAACTAGCAAAGCAATGCCATAAATAGTGTATATATGTCCAACTTTTGAACACTACAGCTCAGGTCTCTGGGTCACTCAGTCATTTTAAACTCTTACTCTCTGACCATCTCCACTCTGCCTGACACTGCTTTACCTGATTTTTTACCATTATTGTCTCATTTTCATTATTTCATTATTTATTTGTTTTTGTGTTTATGATTATTGTTTATTATTATTATTCATACCCTTATTTTTATTGTGATTATTGTATTTTATTTTAGAAATTTTAATTAATTTTAGTTCATTTTTTATCTTATTCTTTTTATTTTATTTTCATTTGATCAACTTTTATATTTTAGCTACGTTTTAATTATTGTGTTGTATTATCTACTGCATTTTTATGATTGATGTATCATTTTTTATAGTTGATTTGAGTCTTTTTTTAAATTAAATTTACTTTCATTTGATATTATTTTATTATGTTACACATTAGCAAATAAAGTGTGACCATATTTTTCAATTTTTTTATTTTAGTTTAGTTTATTACTATTATGTAGTTATGGTCTTTTCGCATTAAGACTCAAATGTATGCTTATAGACGTTCATGTATGTCTATTTTATACATTTATGCACTGAAAAAAACAATTATGTCATAGATACCTCAAAACGTCTTTCCCTGTGCTAATGGTTTCCTCCAAGAGTTGTGGATGAAAGCGGTTCCCAGCAGCAGGTACAGACGCTCACAGCACTCTGTGCTCATCAGTGCTGAGTGGCTGATGTTTAGCCTTCTGGCTCTCTTCTCGTTATCACTTTGGCAGGTTCTTCTCATCGTACCATTCATACCATTCACCAAACTAAACGGGCTGTAAGAAGCTTTACAGACCGGCTGGAACAAAACAACATTAATACTGATCTGGAAAAACTGACCAAACTGAGCTGAACCTGATATTGGGTCAGTTTTATGGCTCAGTCTGATTTGGTCCGACTCTGAAGATCAGACACGTTTGGCGAATGGTGTTGGGTTCATTTCTGGCTGATTCCAGGTCGTTCAGCTGTTCTTCTGCCGCAGCTGCCGACTGAAAAGCTGCTGTTTTTCATCTACGGCGACCAAATCACAGCCGCGATGTTATTTTGTTCTATTGCTTAAATGAAACACACAACAGAACCTGATGGTTCTATCTTTCACTGTAATAATGTCCCAAAATGTCTCAAGGTCAATTTCTTCTTACATTTGTAGACACACCAACCAAAAAACAGCTTTACCAAACTAAGCACGTCTGGTACAAAGTTGTGCGAGAGTTTTGCAGCGCTCAGCGAAAATGATCAGACTGCATTCACTTCATACAGTGGAAGAGTAAACCCCCCCCCCCACACACACACACACACACACACACACAAACACACACAAACAAACACACACACACAGGCTGCTCACTGCAGCCGCTTTGATTAATCACATTTTGTGGAGTCATATGGAGCTGCTTGCCTTTTGCAGGGCATAATGGGAGCATTTAACTCCATAAAGTATCCGGCTGAATCATGGAATCGTCTCTGGAAGTGCGTATGCTGTGCAGGGGATTGTACTCAGAACAGTAATAATAGTCTGGAAGGAGGAGATTGCTCACGATGTCTGTTATACATTTTATATCCAGATCATCCACAGTCTAACCAGCTGGTTTACACTCTCAGAAATAAAGGCACTAAACTGTCCCTGGGGCAGGACCCCTCTAGTCACTGGTGTAGTCAGGGAATATAACTGAACCATAATCCACTGAAATCATATTTTCTCGCCTCCAGGCTTTTATTCTACTGCTCTGTTTTAAAACATTCAGTTATGAAAAGGAACAAATACCAACTTTTCACCTGGAGAACCTGATTTAAGGTTCTCAATCAGACCTTAAGACCACTGTGGAACCTTTGAGGGAACATTCGCACTGCTTGTACCTTGATGAACAAGAAAAGTACCTGCACAGAACCTTCATTTCTAACAGTGTATTACTGGGATAAAACTATTTTCTATTTTTAAACTATTTTCTTAAGAATAGTTCTAAGAATAAGTGGTATTCTTGAAAATGTTAGTCTTTTAAATGTTTTCTTAACCTAACAATAGACTCTCAATCATCTCAGGCTGTAATAGTTTACAAGCTCAGCATCTAAATTTACCAACGCAGACACGGCCTCTGCTGCTCTGCCCGCCCTCGTTTCCTTCTTTCCGGCATCAATCAACAATTATCGGATTTTTCATCATTTTGGAGTTCATGTGGCTCCAATTTGCATACAATAAGGTAATTTATCACCATTTTGCAGCTGCAGTACTGAAATATGTTTCTGCACGTATTTCTCTAAAGCTGCAGAAGCCTTTGCTATAAAAGTGCAAAGACTGTTGAATATTGGATTTGTGGGGTCTGTAAATCAATATTCCATGTGTAATATATGAAAAATATTCTTTTATTCTTTTGTTTTGCTTTTCCATGGATAATGTTTATATTGTAAACTTTGTGAAGGTAGATAATAAATCCTAATAAAGGATTATTGTATCTTATGACAGTCAGAGATGGCTTTTCCTTTGTCCTTGGTAGTACATTTGTCTTTATTTACTTAATTTAGACGTTTTTGGGAGTTTATGCATAGCTGGGTCATTCTACAGTAATGTCCATTTTTGTGTCCCTAGCGTTTACAGATACATTATATTTCCAAAAGTATTCGGTCACCCATCCAAATCATTGAGTTCAGGTGTTCCAGTCACTTCCATGGCCACAGGTGTATAAAGCCGAGCCCCTAGGCCTGCAGACTGCTTCTACAGACATTAGTGAAAGAATGGGTCGCTCTCAGGAGCTCAGTGAATTCCAGCGTGGTGCCGTGATCGGACGCCACCTGTGCAGCAAGTCCAGTCGTGAAATTTCCTCACTACTAAATATTCCACAGTCCACAGTCAGTGGGATTATAACAAAGTGGAAGCGATTGGGAACGACAGCAACTCAGCCACGAAGTGGTCGGCCACGTAAAATGACAGAGCGGTCAGCGGATGCTGAGGGTCATAGTGCGCAGAGGTCACCAACTTTCTGCAGAGTCAATCACTACAGACCTCCAAACTTCATGTGGCCTTCAGATCAGCTCAAGAACAGCGTAGAGAGCTTCATGGAATGGGTTTCCATGGCCAAGCAGCTGCATCCAAGCCTTACATCACCAAGCGCAGTGCAAAGCGTGGAATGCAGTGGTGTAAAGCGCCGCCACTGGACTCTAGAGCAGTGGAGACGTGTTCTCTGGAGTGACCAATCACGCTTCTCCATCTGGAAATCCGATGGATGAGTCTGGGTTTGGCAGTTGCCAGGAGACGGTACTTGTCTGACTGCATTGTGCCGAGTGTAAAGTTTGGTGGAGGGGGGATCATGGTGTGGGGCTGTTTTTCAGGAGTTGGGCTCGGCCCCTTAGTTCCAGTGAAAGGAACTCTTAAAGCTTCAGCACCAAGAGATTTTGGACAATTTCACACTCCCAACTTTGTAGGAAGAGTTTGGGGACGGCCCCTTCCTGTTCCAACATGATATGTAGTGTATATTACACTCGATAAAGGCCATATTTAGAAGTAAAAAAACATGTTTTTCTGCTATTTTAACTGCAATAATCTAAACATGACTATGAAATATATGAATTAAATAACATAAAGAAAACAAAAGCCAGATAAATACAAAAAATATGTAATGAAAGTTCCCCAGGACTCGTGTCACTGGTGTTACTGCATAACAAAACATCTCTTATTTTGGAATAAAAGTCACACCGATGACGTCACTCAACTTCATTTCACCTGTTTTCCGAGGATCTATGAGGAAAAGCTCACGGTGAGTCCACTGTGTCTCTCAGTTCTCAGAGATTTTCTCATTCAGCTCATGATCTCATATGGAGCTTTTAGCTGAAGTCACTGGTGTGACCGACTTTATTCTGAGGTAAAAAAAAAAAAGAATACAAATGGATTAAATTACATATTTTAATGGATATTGTATGATTGACAACATGTGGTTTGATGATCTGTAGCAGCCTTTTTTGTAAAATCCATTTTTCATTAAAGACGTCACTAGTGTTACTTTTATTATGTGGATCTGTAACACCAGTGATGCCTATGGATCGATAGAAAAGTGGGTGTTTTTGTGGAATGATCCATTTATTCTGTTATTTTTCCTGTTTTATTTGATTTCGTGGCCCTTTTTTACCAGCTGTATTTGCTTCTGTTGCTTTTACATTAGTTTCAGATTTGCTCAAGACTTTGAGCTGTTCTAGCTGTAAAGTCCTATATAAATAAAGTTAGTACTGTTATTAATATTATTATTATTATTTTATGTTCCACTGTAACAATGTAAGCGAGCGCAATGACTCTTTCCACTCTGTGCCCTCGATTGATCGCACATGATTCAGGAAACTTCAGCTCACTGGCGCACCGGTTACAACAGACTGTGGGAAATTACTGAGATAGTAAATATAAATGAGAATGAAATAAACGAGATTACACGAGTCTTGTAAATGTATCATTAGATCTATTACAATACGCTCCTGAAGTGCTCTGAACAGCGTGGGAGCGGATTACACCAGCGCAGCTCGGCATCCTAATAGAGTGAATCGATTCAACCACTTGATTTGACTCACTGGTAGTGGCAGGAGATTTGACTCACTTTACCAAATGATTCTTTTGAGCAGGCTCCTTCAGTGAGTCAAATACCTGATTCAATACTTCATAATCTTTGGTATTGTTAAGTAGAGATGCAACACTGCTCTGCCTCAAGGTGGCGCTGTTGAAAATGGGTTCATCCAGATGGTCCTTCATAGCTTACCAAGTGTAACTAGCTCGGAGTACCTCTGAGAAACAGTATGCCACAGCTTATTTGTT
The DNA here is from genome assembly GCF_015220715.1 of Pygocentrus nattereri. Lineage (NCBI taxonomy): Eukaryota > Metazoa > Chordata > Actinopteri > Characiformes > Serrasalmidae > Pygocentrus > Pygocentrus nattereri. Next base: position 53,691,452 of record NC_051212.1, read on the forward strand.
TTGGTTTGTGTGAATATTTTGTTGGCGTTGAACATGGTGAGCTAGCAGCCAGCAAACAGGGGAGCCCCAAAATATCAGGGGGTATTTCAGATACTGGTATATCGATGATGTGTGTAGCGCCACCTGCTGAATGTCTCGGATGACGCTTGCAATGGAATCAGTCAGGCAGTCAGTCAGTCAGTGAGTCACTGAGAGGCATCAACTCTTGTAGGCAATAATACGGGAGCCAAGAACTATCCAGTATCCGGTTTCATTTCTAATAAATAGTAAACACATTATATTTTGTTTTCAACATTCACCCCAACATAGTGAACATGATACAGCTTAATGTGGCCGAAATACAGCTGATGAAAATATTAATTAGCTGCTAACTGGGGCAGTCATGGGCTGGAGTTTAGGGAAACAGCCTCGTGACCGGAAGGTCGCTGGTTCGATCCCCACAGCCGACAGCACACGACTGAGGTGTCCTTGAGCAAGACACCTAACCCCCAACTGCTCCCCGGGCGCTGTGGATAGGGCTGCCCACCGCTCCGGGCAAGTGTGCTCACTGCCCCCTAGTGTGTGTGTTCACTAGTGTGTATGTGGTGTTTCACTTCACGGATGGGTTAAATGCGGAGGTGAGATTTGTGGGACTAATAAGGGTCTCTTAATCTAATAATGCAGATGGTTTGGGGAATTCGTTTGATTCGTGGCTATATGAAAGACACAGCAGCTGAACATTAAATGTGAGGATTGTAAGTGAATAAGGATCAATACAGCACAGCACAGACCATGGTAACATAATGCATGCGCATAACCAAAGATATGTTTAAAAAACGTAGTCAAATGCTGGGATACAAGCAGCCTAAACACAGATAAGCCTCTCCTCCAAACTGTGCTTACTGCTGTTAACAGACAACAACAAACACTTTCGATTCGTTCGTGCTTGCGAATCAATTCCTCCGACTCACTTAGAAGCATCGAGACAAACTTTCGAACAATTCACAGGAACCGGATCAAAACAAATGATTAGTTTCCCTTAACAAACATCACATTAAAAAGGGAATAATTCTACATAACTAAGTGGTTAAGATGTAAACAGAGTCGTTCAGAGCGCTTTTGGTGTGAAACGCTCTGTTCTAGAGGAACGAATCAAGCCAGAATAGTCCACAGTGGTGGTGATAGGAACCAGACGTCCACCTTTAAAAGCTCCCTCACTGAAAGTTCCTACATTACTAGAGTGGTTATGAATCCACTGCCTGATGCCTGAGACGCTGTTTTATGACAGTGTCGTTGTAAAGTTTTGGATTAAAGTATATTTTAATCCATTTATTTTAATCAATTTATGGTGAAAGGTGTTCTGAGGCAAAGCAGTCCCTAAAGAAAACGTATTGTTTTCAGATCTACCACTATTTCACCATATAAACCTCAGAAGACTCGTGTAGGTTCTCTGGTGGTTTTGATGGTAAATAAAGCGTTTATATCTGTGCTGTAGTTGTGGCGACGTCTGGTTCCCATCACCACCACTGTAAAGACGTCTGAACCATTTCACACCACACCCACTCTGAATCACTCTGGTTACATCTTAAACACTAAATTATTCAGAAAATGATCAATGAATGAGAAATGTAAATGAATAAGGACTGCTTTGTAACTTAAACAGCACAGATTCTGGCGACTACTGCGCACGTGCACGACCAAAAACACGTTTAAAAATGTGCTCAAATGCTGAGATACAAACAGCCTAAACAACACAGGTTACCCAACTCCTCCAAACTGTGCTTACTGCTGTGAAGAGACAAAAAGAGTCAATTGAAGAGACTGTGAAGAGACAAAAAAGAGACAACTGACTCGTCCGACTCACTTACAAGCATCGTTCGGAAAAACCGATTCGTTAGGAAGCGCGAGTCGAACCTCCGAACGATTCAGAAGAATCGAATCAAAAACGATTCATTTCTCTTACCGACACCACGCAAGCCAGTAGCTACAGATGGGATGGTAGCTCGGCAAATTCCCACGATATGTGACATTATTCCACACTAGGAGCGCATTGTCTGTTTAGGCGAGGCCGTTTTAAAGTGTTCTTGGCGATGTGGAAAAGTTTGTCAGCTCACCTTCTCTCCTTTGGTCGAGCCCCTCCGGTAGTTCCCGGCTCCTGCCGAGGAGTTCATCCCTGAAGTCGAACAGAAACAGCCACTACTAACACTTGTGCGTTTTTTTCCCTGCAAATGAAGGTTTATTCCAGCCTTGAGCGACGGGAACTGAGGACAGTCCGCTGTTCCTGCTGGACTCTTCCAGAACTAGCTGGCTAGCTCGACCGTTACTGAACTTTCCCGCGCTGTGATCCTGACAGGAATCCCGTTAGCATTAGCAAGCTGGCAGCCCGCACAGCTCCCCCTCCCTCTCTCCGTCCGTGTGTGGGTCTCTCTCTCGCCGCGGGGAGAGCTCTGACACCGGCGACAGCGCCGAGACTCTGTTGTCTTTTTTTCTGAGGAGAAAATTTTATATTCAGGTCTGAATATCGAGAAAACCCGAGTCGCGCCGCCCACCGCTGAACCCACAGCGCCCAACTCTGATTACCGCCACACGACACGGAGCAGGTGGAGGAGGAACGGCGCGCGCTCATTCTCCTCAGTTCTGACAGCAGAGCGGACAAATACAGACTTACAGCGGCTTACTGAGTCAAAACAATGACTTACCCTCTGATCACACTGATTTAGGGTCTGACAATGATCAGAACAGTGGCTTAGTATCTCAAACTATAACTTATTATCCCAAACTATAACTTAGTATCTCAAAATGTTGAGTTACTGAGTCAAAACAATGACTTACTCTCTGATCACACTGATTTAGGGTCTGACAATGATCAGAACAGTGGCTTAGTATCTCAAACTATAACTTATTATCTCAAAATGTTGAGTTACTGAGTCAAAACAATGACTTACCCTCTGATCACACTGATTTAGGGTCTGACAATGATCAGAACAGTGGCTTAGTATCTCAAACTATAACTTATTATCCCAAACTATAACTTAGTATCTCAAAATGTTGAGTTACTGAGTCAAAACAATGACTTACTCTCTGATCACACTGATTTAGGGTCTGACAATGATCAGAACAGTGGCTTAGTATCTCAAACTATAACTTATTATCTCAAAATGTTGAGTTACTGAGTCAAAACAATGACTTACTCTCTGATCACACTGATTTAGGGTCTGACAATGATCAGAACAGTGACTTAGTATCTCAAACTATAACTTATTATCTCAAAATGTTGAGTTACTGAGTCAAAACAATGACTTACTCTCTGATCACACTGATTTAGGGTCTGACAATGATCAGAACAGTGGCTTAGTATCTCAAACTATAACTTATTATCTCAAAATGTTGAGTTACTGAGTCAAAACAATGACTTACTCTCTGATCACACTGATTTAGGGTCTGACAATGATCAGAACAGTGACTTAGTATCTCAAACTATAACTTATTATCTCAAAATGTTGAGTTACTGAGTCAAAACAATGACTTACTCTCTGATCACACTGATTTAGGGTCTGACAATGATCAGAACAGTGGCTTAGTATCTCAAACTATAACTTATTATCTCAAAATGTTGAGTTACTGAATCAAAACAATGACTTACTCTCTGATCACACTGATTTAGGGTCTGACAATGATCAGAACAGTGGCTTAGTATCTCATACTAAAACTTATTATCTCAAAATGTTGAGTTACTGAGTCAAAACAATGACTTACTCTCTGATCACATTGATTTAGGGTCTAACAATGATCAGAACAGTGACTTAGTATCTCAAACTATAACTTATTATCTCAAAATGTTGAGTTACTGAGTCAAAACAATGACTTACTCTCTGATCACACTGATTTAGGGTCTGACAATGATCAGAACAGTGGCTTAGTATCTCAAACTATAACTTATTATCTCAAAATGTTGAGTTACTGAGTCAAAACAATGACTTACTCTCTGATCACACTGATTTAGGGTCTGACAATGTTCAGAACAGTGACTTATTATCTCAAACTATAACTTAGTATCCCAAACTATAACTTATTATCTCAAAATGTTGAGTTACTGAGTCAAAACAATGACTTACTCTCTAATCACACTGATTTAGGGTCTGACAATGATCAGAACAGTGGCTTAGTACCTCAAACTATAACTTATTATCTCAAAATGTTGAGTTCCTATGTGAAAATAATAACTTATTATCTCAAAATGTTGAATTACTGAGTCAAAACAACGACTTACTCTCTGATCACACTGATTTAGGGTCTAACAATGATCAGAACAGTGGCTTAGTACCGCAAACAATAACTTATTATCTCAAAATGTTGAGTTACTGAGTCAAAACAATGACTTACTCTCTGATCACACTGATTTAGGGTCTGACAATGATCAGAACAGTGGCTTAGTATCTCAAACTATAACTTATTATCTCAAAATGTTGAGTTACTGAGTCAAAACAATGACTTACTCTCTGATCACACTGATTTAGGGTCTGACAATGATCAGAACAGTGGCTTAGTATCTCAACCAATAACTTATTATCTCAAAATGTTGAGTTACTGAGTCAAAACAATGACTTACTCTCTGATCACACTGATTTAGGGTCTGACAATGATCAGAACAGTGGCTTAGTATCTCAACCAATAACTTATTATCTCAAAATGTTGAGTTCCTATGTGAAAATAATAACGTATTGACTCAAAATGTTGACTTACTGTATGAAAATAATGACTCATTTTCTCAAAATATTAAAAAGTGTGAAAATAATGACTCATTTTCTCAAAATATTAAAAAGTGTGAAAATAATGACTTATTTTCTCAAAATATTAAAAAGTGTGTGAAAACAATAGCTTATTGCCCCAAAATGTTGACTTACTGTGTAAAAATAACAACTTATTTTCTCAAAACATTGATTACTATATGAGAAAAATGACTTATTTTTCCAAAATGTTGGCTTACTGTCAAAATAATGGCTTACTATGTTAAAATAATAATTTAGTATCTTATAATAATGACCTACCATCCCCAAATTATTACTATCTTGAAATTAAATAACTAATTATTTAGTTAATAAATATTTTATTTATTTATCAAGTCATTAGTCAAGTTTATTTTTTGACATACTGCTACCAAAAACACATAATATGTAAAAAAAAAAAAAAAAAAAAGGGGGGGGGGGGGTGAGCTAACATCTGTGGGGCAAGAAAAAAACGAAAGAATACTGTCCTTTCATTACACCTGCTGGTTAGTTTGGAAATACAGACAGAAATAGCTGCAAAACACAAATCCCCTTCCCCTCAAACTCGACCCAGTCACCGCAAGCCTCTTTCTCATCCTTCTGTAAACAGGTCTTGTTATTTTGAGTTATCTTTTATCACGCAGCCAAGATTTAGTGATGAAGATGAGGATGCTACCATCCCTCCCTGAAAGACATGGTTGACATCTCAGTGATTCTGTGCTGAGAATAGTGAATATTAGTCACAGAGCAGGTCTGAGGAAACGTGGTAAATTTCTATTGGTGTGTGTTTTGAAGTCGCTTTAGACCCTCATCTTTGGAAGGGGCTACGTTTGATGAAGCACTGAGCTTTTGCAGTTTATCAAAGACAGAAATAAAGTGAACTGTAAAAAAACTGTAAAAGTACAGCAGTTTCTTCAGTAGTTAACCGTTTTGCCGTAATCTGTGCATATTTTGTGCCGAAGCAAGACGGATCCAGCACCTCCCAGACTGGATCCAGGGCCTCGTCCACATATTACATTTAAATCCTTGTTTCTACGCTCATTGTCCACTTTATCAGCTCCACTGACCGTATAGCTGCACTTTGTAGTTCTACAGTTACAGACTGTAGTCCATCTGTTTCTCTGATACTCTGTTACCCTGTTCTTCAGTGGTCAGGACCCCCATGGACCCTCACAGAGCAGGTTCTATTTGGGTGGTGGATCATTCTCAGCCCTGCAGTAACACTGATGTGGTGGTGGTGTGTTAGTGTGTGTTGCGCTGGTCTGAGTGGATCAGACACAGCAGTTCTCCTGGAGTTTTCAAGCACCTCAGTGTCGCTGCTGGCCTGAGAATAGTCCACGAACCAGAAATACCCAGCCGACAATGTACTGTTGGCAGCGTCCTGTGACCACTGATGAAGGACTAGAGGATGACCAACACAAACTGTGCAGCAGCAGATGAGCTGTCATCTCTGACTTTACATCTACAAGATGGACCGACAAGGTAGGAGTGGACAATCTAATAGAGTGGACAATAACTAAAGCAGTTATATTTATTAATATACAGAGAAAAACCAACTAATCAATTCATGTCATTTTAATACAAAAATGCAATTTTATTTATTTTTTTTTCTTAGCAGTGCCACCGCTATACAATCTGTGGGTCCAACCTCGCAACCTCACTCTGAAAGTTCTAGCTATGCCCCTTTTTGAATGGCTGACCTCTTTGGAGGCCTCCAGAAGGCCTTGACTCCTTCTCCAACATGTCCAAAGTGTGAGTTTCTGTTTCCTGACCAGAACTGTCACTCCATCCGCTGTTTAATGTTAAATGAATGTTGGAGGTGAATTTGGAGTCACTGCAGTCTGCCTCATCCTTAGTGGACGTTTTTGCTCTATCGCAGCCGAGTGTTCAGCTCTTTATTGCTTGGCTCAGGTACGTTTGGAACTGTATCAAAATGTCTGGGAAACAGGGTTACGATGGACTATACATGACTTACATTTCAACAGAGCTAGTTTCACTGGTGGTGTGCGTCCATCAAGTGGAAGAAAGAGTGACCTGAGGCCATCTTTCCCAAAGAGAATTTCATTTGGTGGGATATTTATGCTCAGATTCTCTCAAACAGCATGTTGGTGCCGCTAAAATCAAGCACGAATATTTTTGAGACTTTGGGTATTACTGGCTACGCCACTTCTTCAGTGAGTCATTGTAAAATTACAGGCTCCCACAGCATATTTTGTTAATACACAACAGTCATTGAGTTATTTGGTACTTGGCCAAAGGCTGCAGTGGTCTTTTATCAGCTTAATTAGGAAGACAAAAAGCTATTTTCCCTTGACTTTGGTCATTATGTGGAGTAACGTGAATTAGTGAGGCCAAGTGGGTGGTGGGGGAGGTGGTCTGCAGCAGGACTAGTTGAGGGTTGTTGCCGTATGTAGGGCAATCTGTTCTGGATGTGTTTATTTCACACTGATAAGAGAGAACGCATACTCCAACCACAGCTGGTATGCGTAGCTTCTAATACTCGCATAAGAATGTCCCAGTTTGATGTAAACACTTGTTTTACATGCTTTCCACTTGACTCCAACACATTTTGGATTTGGATCCAAGTGGATTGTGTAGTTCTACACAGGAGAACACTGTGGAAATTGGTCATACTTCTCCAGGAAGGCATTGGAAAGAAGCCAGTTCACTTCTGAACTGGGTTTTATAGGGATTTGGAACTAATACAAGTGGTGACTTCATTTTTTTGTATGGTTGTTGGAACTATTTTTCATTCGGTGCAAGCTGCACTGGAAAAGTTGCCAAAAAATAGCCTTCCCTTGGCCTTCTGTCCTTACACAGTCAACCCAGAGTACTTGAGGACTTGAGGAGGCTCAACATCCATTGGGAAGGCCTGTATTTGCTAAACTTGTTGGACATCTATTACAAGTACATTTTGGCAACACTTGGCCTCTAAAATACACAAAAATATCAAGCTCAAGTGGAAAAAAGCCGAAAGAATCAGAAAATGTGCTTTGTGCAGGACATAATGTCCTTTTAGTTATTTTACAGGCAGTGAAATTGATGATATTATGGGTTTTTAGTATATGCAGCTAGGATACATGACCCTGCCTGATCCCTCTCAGAGCTAGGAAACTGGAAACCTTCTAGAGGAACTGTAATATATTTATAGCGTTATAAATGTACCTGTTAGAAATGGCTCAAATCCCAGTCAAAACCAGGAGGCTTTGCTTAATAAAAGGCTTTGCTTACTAACTAATATAAGCTCTTTCCATTGGTAGATGAGAAACCGCACCTAATAAACTCTTCAGGATTATCATGCTGAACATATTTCAGCATATTCCCAAGATAGATGCCTATTGCAGCCTACGCTGTGTGGTACATTCTACGGGAACAACAGTAAGTCTTCCAGGCTCTTTTCAAGTTGTGTACTTACAGCGGTTACATCAGCCTTTCTTCACCATCAGAGAGATGAGAACTCCTGGGTATACTGTGACAGGATTTGAAAGTTTCTTCAGCGAGCACGGAGAGGCCTTTGAGGCTTCTTCTGAGTCTGACTGGAGATTTTTGTTGCTTTTCGCTGAAAGGTCCCCGGAACGCAGCTTGCTAACAAATTCGTTGCAAATGTTTGGATCAGTTTGAGTTTGGAAGACATCAACAGCCTCTTGTTGGACAGGTACTTGTTCTCTTTAGAACAGAAAGTTCATCTCTGCAACAACAGGTCCTCATCATGATCTTGCCGTCTCAATCGAGAACTCTCTGATTGTGTTTTTGCTGAGGTTCTGTAAACAACCGCATATTTGTGAGCGAGTCATGGACAAAGGAAAGCTTTAGCCACTCCCGTTAAAGTCTGGTCATTGAATGACCCTCTCGGGCAGTCAGAAGGCTGACCTGAGTCTCTCTGGCCCAGATCCCTTTTCATGGCTTTTTCCATTAGACACATAGTGACAATTATAGCGATGTGCCCAAAGAGGACAAACGACATACGATCTGTGTGAGTGAGAGAGAGCTTCAAACATCAAGGTCTGCCACTCTCCTGGCCTAAGCAAGTGTCTCTGACTCACCGCCATCGATTGACCAATATTTAGAAAGTATCAGCATTGCCCAATTTCATATACTTCAAATACTTCGGTACTCCAGTACATGGTTTGCAGTTCATCCACCACTGAAAATAGAAGAGGAGATGAGTGAGATCTCAGTTAATGTGGGGACGAGTGCAGAACCGCACTAGAACAGAGACTTTCCAGAAGACGAACTGCTAAACCAAGCATTTTATTGTTACTGAAGCATCAGTGAGCGGCCAGCCAACATGGGACAATCCGAATACCAGGGGGTACTTCCCCCACTGGCAGCATTCATATATATATATATATATATATATATAATATTCCCATCATCAAAAACAGGTGGTGTTGTTCTATTAAAACAGCCTGAGCGATCCTTCCTTTATTCTCTAATGAAAAACATGATGTTTCTACTCCAAAACCTAATCTGTCTGTGGTCTAGCAGGCACAGCTGTGGTGTGAACAGAGAGTGTGTGGGCTGTGTTAGTGCGTTGAGGCCTGGGGGGACGGTGGGGGCTTAGTTAGACTGCACCGTAGCTCTAACACAGTGACACCAGTGTGCAGGCAGCGCTTCCCCACAGAGAGAAATAATTACTGTAGAGTCCGGGCTGCTTCACCGCTGAGCAGAGACGCCGCCGAAAAACAAGCAGAGTCGATTGAAAATCAGTCCGAAAATGAACGCATCAAGTGCTCCGAATGACTTGTTTACTAAACATGTGACCAATAAAGTGGGAAATTGATTAGCACTCGGCTTTAAAAAGCTCTGCAGACTCGTATCAGACTGACGTAACACAGACAGAGTCGTTATAACAAAGACACACTTCACTTTGAATGTACACGCTTAAAAAAGATGGTTCTTTAAGGGTTCTTTAGTAAGGGCAATGTTTCTACATAGAACCACGAACATTCAAAGAACCGTTTGAATGCTTAAAGGGTTCTTTGCATGGTGAAACTGGTCTACAGATTGATGGAGAATATATTTTACATGGTTCTATATTAACCTTTTTGACCTATATATTTTGACCTATAACCTATATAGCACCACTCTTTTTGCTAAAGAACACTTGAAGAACCGTCTGAATGCTTAAAGGGTTCTTTAAATGGTGAAACTGGTCTACAGATTGATGGAGAATATATTTTACATGGTTCTATATTAACCTTTTTGACCTATATATTTTGACCTATAACCTATATAGCACCACTCTTTTTGCTAAAGAACACTTGAAGAACCGTCTGAATGCTTAAAGGGTTCTTTAAATGGTGAAACTGGTCTACAGATTGATGGAGAATATATTTTACATGGTTCTATATTAACCTTTTTGACCTATATATTTTGACCTATAACCTATATAGCACCACTCTTTTTGCTAAAGAACACTTGAAGAACCGTCTGAATGCTTAAAGGGTTCTTTAAATGGTGAAACTGGTCTACAGATTGATGCAGAATGTATTACACATGGTTTATGTAGAGCCTTTTTGAAAATGGTTCTATGTAGCACCAAAAGGGTTCATCAGTTCTGCTTTAAGGTGGAACGGGAAATTTAGCGAGCTGGCTACTGAGACATCAGCTACTACTAGTGATTTTTATGCTTGTTATAACAACATTAAACTAAAAGTCAATACGGTGGTTATTGTAGTTTTTTAATGGAGAAATTTCTTTGGTCGCTTGTTCAGCCGTCTTGCTTTTTTCTCCTAACACTCTGGAGTCTCTGAAAACCCTCTGTTTGGAGGGGCATGTAGCCCCAACACTTCTCCATACCCCTCTATCTCAATGAAAACCAGGACACCTTACCCCTAGGCTTAAACAGAGGGCTAGGGGCTAAGTGGTAGGGGTGAGGGGTGACATGGGATTGGGCCTGAGTGTAGCAACAGCTGTAGTATATAAACTCTAGTTAATCTTTGCACTAAGATTTCAAGATGAATGGACCACCTGAAATTACTTGGAAAAATACTAGTTACTTTGACTACCACTACTGGCTAAGAAAGGCCCTTCCTCCTCCTGTAAAGCTGTCATTTTTGAGGTCTCAGGTTTAGTCCTGGTAGTAACAATATGGAGCAAACTTACATTTACATTTATGGCATTTGGCAGACGCTCTTATCCAGAGCGACTTACAGTTTGATCATTTTACACAGGTAGGTGAAGGCGGTGTTAGGAGTCTTGCCCAAGGACTCTTATTGGTTTAGTGTAGGGTGTTTGCCCAGGTGGGGATTGAACCCCAGTCTACAGCGTAGTTCAGTTTTCTAGGCCCTTTTTTGGAAATTGTTTTATCCCTTCACACCTCATATTAGCGCTGACCAGAAGCCACCTGTGACGTAATTAACCTCCACTCTGCATGTTAACGAACTCCATCAGGATACAGTCATCAGCAAGCAGATGAAAGATGAATGTGATGTGTTTGTGCCCTTCGACTGGCCAGTGTGACATGATGTCACCCCCTCGGGCAGCCTGGGTCTTTACTTTCAGCATGAGCCGAGCGCTCAGCTGCAGGCTGTGAGGTAAATTACCTCACTGCTGGACGGCGAGGGGGCCTTCACTGCACTATTCTCTACACTGAACATGTTGGTTTTTCTGCAAGGAGGAGATGTCAATGATCAGCCGAGACTTGCTTTGTGTCTGAAGTTCGCTTCTCGAGTTTTGCACCAGAGCTATGGTGCTAATCCCAGATAGCAAGAGGACAGCATTCATCGTTCATTTTTCACTCGCAGTTCAATTTACTCATATTTTCATTCACTTCCTGCTTTACATTTACATTTACAGCATTTAGCAGACGCTCTCATCCAGAGCGACTTACAAGAAGAGCTTTGTCTGTCTAGAGAAAGAATCTTTACTAGTTACCAGTAGGTTAGAGAGAAAGACGGTCCTGAGTTACACTACACTACACTACACTACACTACAATACAATACACTACACTACACTACAATACACTACACTACACTACACTACACTACACTACAATACAATACACTACACTACAATACACTACAATACACTACACTACACTACACTACACTACAATACACTACACTACACTACACTACACTACACTACAATACAATACACTACACTACACTACACTACAATACACTACACTACAATACACTACACTACACTACACTACAATACAATACACTACACTACAATACACTACACTACAATACAATACACTACACTACACTACACTACAATACAATACACTACACTACACTACACTACAATACACTACACTACAATACACTACACTACACTACACTACAATACAATACACTACACTACAATACACTACACTACACTACACTACACTACACTACACTACAATACACTAAACTACACTACACTACAATACACTACACTACACTACACTACAATACAATACACTACACTACAATACACTACACTACACTACACTACACTACAATACACTACAATACACTACACTACAAAACAATACAATACACTACACTACACTACACTACACTACAATACAATACACTACACTACAATACAATACACTACACTACACTACAATACACTACACTACACTACACTACACTACCCTACACTACACTACACTACAATACAATACACTACACTACACTACACTACAATACAATACACTACACTACAATACAATACACTACACTACACTACACTACAATACACTACACTACACTACACTACACTACACTACACTACACTACAATACACTACACTACAATACAATACAATCATCGGGCAGAAGGCAGGATACACCCTGGACAGGTCGCCAGTCCATCACAGGGCAGACAGACAGACAGACAGACATACACTTTCACTCACACCTAGGGGCAATTTGCCATGTCCAGTTGGCCTGACTGCATGTCTTTGGACCATGGGGGGAAACCAGAGAACCCGGAGGAATCCCACGCAGACACGGGAGATCATGCAAACTCCACACAGAGAGGACCCCGGTCGCCTGGCCGGGGAATCGAACCCAGGCCCCACTTACTGTGAGGCAACAGCGTCACCCACCAAGCCAGCAAATAAATAATAAATATAAATTATGTTATAGTAAATATAAATTATTATATTTTTTTGCTGGGATGCTCAAGCATGTGAGTGCTGACATCTGTAATCAATCTGTCAACACAAACCTGAACCTGAAAGAGAGTCAGACCATTCTATTTTTAGCTTACACCGATTATTCGTGCTAATTAAGTCATTTCATTTAAACTTTTCACACTGTTTTTTACAATGTTTACACTGAGATTCGGAACAGAACCATAAAGAAACGCCATTAAATATATAGTGAATAAAGTGATATATATATAGTGATAAAGTGAAGTCAGCTGACCCTCATGCTGTAATGGTATGTTTGCCTGCTGTAGAAAACTAACATAGACTACAGCTATAAACCAACAAGCTAACAGTGGTAGATGAAGTACACAAGCCAGGTACTTGAGTTAAAGTCGAAACACCCAAGGTAAAATATCACTCTAGTAAAAGTAGAAGTTCCTCCCTTTAGACCTCCACTGGAGTAAAAGTACTAAAGTATTTCCCTTCAAATGTACTTAAGTATAAAGTAAAAGTACTAAAAGAGTAATTCTGGCTCTGATGTCCTGTTATCATTTTTATAACCAGACTGGCTTCATGAACTCATTTCAGGTGAAAGTCCTCCAGCGTCTCTCTTGGTAAACCAGTCTTTTAATAGAACGTCATTAATTAGTGACGCTGACGTCTATTAAAATGATCAGAAGCACAAAACACTGAAGGTAAACAGTTTCCATCAGGGAGAACCGAGTGGCTCTGAAATCACTTTTTACACACAAGCAAAGTTTCAGTTTCAGATTTATTTACAACTTAGTTCCAAGTTTAAGTTGAATAAAAACTGGCTTTAAACTCAGGATCACAGATGAGCTCCTTTACTATGTTGATCTGTAGGCGTCTGTTCATAAACATAAACCAGCCCAAACTCATTTACTATAAAATGAAATGGTGTTTGTAGAAATTCAGAAAAAAGCCGCGTCAGTCTCGACTGCATATGTGGACATATTTCTATATTGAGCTCTATTTACACAAAGTTAGGTTAGTTCATCATTTATGTTGAACAGACTCTCCCAAAGTTTTACGCTGCTGCGCTGACGTTGAACCGCGTGCTGCACTGGGTCGGTCTGACCAACAGGTCAAAACCAGCTCTAAACAAAGTGACCGCTGGGCCCTGATTGGTGCTCTGGCTTTGCGCTTCTTTCGTTTTGACATGTTACGTTTTTATACACACAGAAACCAAAAGGAACGACAGATTTCTCAAAATGTAGGAGGAAAAAGTCGGATATTAGACTCTGAAATGTAGTGGAGTGAAAGGAAAAAGTCCAGAACGGAGAAACTTCAGTACAGATACACCAAAAATACTAAAGTACAGAAACTAATTACATTTACTCAGTTACTCAGTTACTCAGTTACTGTCCACCACTGATAGTCACTCTTTACAGCAAACGTTTGGGAAACTGGGCAAGTTTTCAGATTTTTCAGATGTTATGACATTCTAGCCACGTTTACATGCAGCCTGATAATCTGTTAATAATCATTATAGTGAAACTGATTTGTACAGTGATGAATAAATGCCTTAGATGAGACTAGAATCAGCCGCTTCTGAGACCCTAATAGTTTAATGCCAAGCTGTAGTTGTTCAGAAACTTCCAAACCTGTTCCAGGTTTTACAGATGCGTGATGTTTTTTATTTGATGTCCTTCACTGGAAAATAACTCTGTCACTGTTTGACGCAGTCAGTGTTTATATATAATTTCATGTGTGGATCTATCAGTTGATCTGTCTGTCTGTCTTATGATACTAGACCATACTATATAGTCTTCTTTCGTAGAAGAGGTGTGTATGTTACCTGTATAAAAATATGATATATTAACTTATTCACAGAAGCCAGAATGTGTTGTGCCCAGCTCTCCCCTAAGTTTTTAACACTGTCCTATAAAATGTAGCTCCTTTGTCTGTGCTGTTGGGGCCGAAACCACCTTATATAACAGCCATTCTCCATTTACAGGACGCTATATGCTCTCAGGTGAGTCAGCACTTCAAACGCCTTGTCCTACATATGGATCGTGTGGCATGTGGTCAGTGAGAGAGTGTGGTGTTACAGTGGCCGACTGACCGTGTTTCAGGAGCTCTTCCGCTGTCACAGGAGAGCTGAGTCTGTGTCTTCCTGACCGATCGGGTTACTCTAACACACAGAACACAGCGGCTCGTCCACCATCTCCACCGCAGACTCACTGTAATTAACGCTACACTGATGCTTGCGCAGGGTGGCGGACGCTGGAGCTCTGCGTGGGGGAAACTGGAGATTTCACATGGACGCCATTGTGTTTAAGCTCACTTCATGTCCCAGTGAGCTTAACTGGGTCTTAGATCAGCTTATTCCTCTGAGCTACCCAACTTAGCTGATAATAAGCTTGACGTGAAGGAATGAAAGCGGTAAAAGCCAAAAAAAAACACAAATACATTTATGTATACAATAAACTTTGATATACACGACTGTTTATATTTATATTTTGCACCATTTATACCCACAGGCCTTAATCTGCATGCGCCTTATGTCACTTTAGTGTTCATTTCAGGACCTTCTTGTGTGGTGGGTGGCGCTGTTGCCTCACAGCAAGAAGGGCCTGGGTTCGATTCCCCGGCCGGGCGACGAGGGTCCTCTCTGTGTGGAGTTTGCATGTTCTCCCCGTGTCTGCGTGGGTTTCCTCTGGGTTCTCTGGTTTCCTCCCACAGTCCAAAGACCTGCTAAATTGCCCCTAGGTGTGAGTGAATGTGTCTGTCTGCCCTGTGATGGACTACTGGCCTGTCCAGGGTGTATCCTGCCTTCCGCCCGATGACACCTGGGATAGGCTCCCGTTACCCAGAGGGAGAAGCGGCTTAGAAGATGAGTGTGTGTATTTTTCTACAGTTAATGTTTATTTTTAGTGTTCAGTGTATTTTTATTGTCTATTTAAATTCACACTTTTCCTGTTTACCGCCTATTTAATGTTATCACTACACCACGGGGTCTGAGAGTATCGCTTACTTGAGTGTCCTGTACATTTTGTAGTATTGACAGTAAAAGCTGACTTGACTTGACTTGATATACATAGAATGAACATTGATATACACTCACCGAACACTTTACTAGGAACACTGTACTAATACTGGGTTTGGCCTCCTTTTGCTCTCAAAACAGCTTCAGTTCTTCATGGCGTGGATTTCACAAGATGTTGGAAACATTCCTTTGAGATTCCGATCCAGGTTGACATGATTGCATCATGCAGTTCCTGCAGTTTTTCAGGTGCATTTTGGAAAACAGTGGTGGCAGCTCGGTGGCAGGACTCTACTGAAAGAGTCACTGTAAAACTGAGACATAGAACATTTGCTTGTGTGGTTGGTTAGTGTAGTGGGTAACACCTCTGCCTTCTATGGTGTAGACTAGGGTTCAATCCCCCACCTGGGTAACCACCCTACACTATACCAATAAGAGTCCTTGGGCAAGACTCCTAACACCACCTTCACCTCCCTGTGTACAATTATCAAATGGTAAGTCGCTCTGGAGAAGAGCATCAGCCAAATCCTGTAAATGTAAAACATTTGAAGCTTAACAGACATTTTTTTTCTGTTGAGCTTCAAATAAAACATGAAACGTATTTTACAAGCGTCAGATATCTGTGTTTAATCTAAAATGGCCCAAAAATGTACATGTGCATCGCTGTCAGCTTCTAATTGAACTGTATTCCACTTCAGGGAAACTCACCCATGTGGATCTGTACAGTAAGCAATTTCAAATAGCTCATAAATTTGTAAGGTTACTCTAGACAGCTCTACTGTTTACAGAGACATTAGCAAAAGTGGACATCATGGATAATGAGTGTGATGCAGGCCTATCTGATTACCTGATCCCAAAATTTTGATTGAGGGGCAGTGATGGGCATTGATGGAGTCGATTCCAAGAGTCGGTTTCACACAATCATCCCAATTCCAAAAACCAAGATGTATAGATGAACATAAGGCAAAAAATCACGCGTGGCCACGACTTAGTTAGGCCTGGGAATGAGATGATTAAGTCATGGCCACGACTTAGTCGCCTTACTAAGTCATGGCTATGGCCTCATCATCTCATTCCCACGTCTTACTAAGTGGTGGCCACGCATTATTTTTAATTTATACAGGATGTACTAACAGGGGCTGGCTGAACTAGCAGATTCTTCTCTGTCAACCTTTCAGGTGTTTGATTGTACGCCTTCTTTTCCCACAGTTTTCTCCCCAATTTAGACATCCCCAGTTCAACCCACTAGTTTAGACTCCCGCAGTCACATGATATCAGCACTGACCCTTCTTTTTGAACTGCCGCTAACACAACATCATTGGACGGGTGGCTGAAGCATGAGCAGGAATCCAACTCGGCATCTCCTGATTATAGGAGTAATGCTTAGATGGTTGTGCCACTCGGGCGCCCTGTAAGCCACGTTTTTGGTTAAAAATTTTAGTTTTCTTAAAATTCGCTGCATGGAATTGAGTCCAAAGCTTTGGTGTTGGCTGTTAACATCCATCCATCCATCCATCCATTTTCTAAGCCGCTTCTCCGTCAGGGTCGCGGGGGGATGCTGGAGCCTATCCCAGCAGTCTTCGGGCGGAAGGCAGGATACACCCTGGACAGGTCGCCAGTCCATCGCAGGCTGTTAACATCCGAATGAATTTAATTGCGTTTTTTTCTACGTGCCAAAACTTACACAACAGCCCCTGAGGAACATTTCTACGATTGCTGATGGAAATTCATAACCCGGTGCTTGGAAACATTCCGTTCACTTCCCCAAGCCAATTAAACACAGCTGCTGAGTCAGATGTTCATGTAATATGCCCCCTGCCTCCTCTGTAATTGCTGTACAGCTGTCAGGACCAGGATGGACATGATAGGCCAAAAGTGCTAACGCTGAATTCAGAAGCTAATAATTGCGCTGAGAGGGTCCTGCGGTGCAGTTTAGATTACACTTCAGACAAGCATAAATAG
This sequence comes from Pygocentrus nattereri, assembly GCF_015220715.1. NCBI lineage: Eukaryota > Metazoa > Chordata > Actinopteri > Characiformes > Serrasalmidae > Pygocentrus > Pygocentrus nattereri. The sequence continues at coordinate 53,709,264 of NC_051212.1, forward strand.
GTTTCATTAGAGAGCGTATGTGAATACACCGAGGCGACACCCATACATACACAGCATTAATATTTCAGCAGCATTCCTGGCTCTCAGTTGACACTACATGCCTTGCTCTGATCAATTATTTCCTGCCTGTTATTTCCTGCCTGTATGCTGGACTGAAATGCACCACCAGTTTTGACACTGCTGCTTTCTGGCTCTTTTTAATTCCCTTTCCAGAGGTACAGCTCGTGCTCATTGCTGCCTCTACTGTAAAACCGATATTAGGTCACAGCCTCGTTCCACAGGCCCTCTAGTGGGCGGTATAAAGCAAACTGACTTGGATTTGTAATTGATATAATCAACACTTTAGCAATCACCTAAGATACCATAGCAATGGACTAATGACATTTTAGCAACTACCTGGGATACCACCTGGGATACCACAGCAACACCTTTTCAACCGCCTGGGATACCATAGCAATGGCCTACTATCACCTTAAAAACCACCTTGGATACCACAGCATTGGCCTAGCAACACCTTAGCAATCACCTGGGGTACCATAGCAATGGCCTAGAGATGCCTTAGCAACCACCTGAGATGCCATATAAATGGCCTACAATCACCGTTGTCTCTCATGCTCCTTGGATCCACCGGTGGCACTTGGTCATGTTCTTCATAACGTTCATATTCCATAAGCTCCATTCAGAAGCTGGGCGTCGTGTGAGGCTGTAGCTCTTCTCTCCAGTCTAATAGACGGTGATGTCATTTTAAACCCTTATAATAAAAGAAGCTGAACTCAGTTTGTTTTTCTACTGAAAGTCGACCCGTTTTTCCCCAAATCTGGGCTCTAAACTATAAACAGACGGCGTCTCTTCAGTGATCTGCTCTGGAAACATTACTGGAGATTTTTGGCTTTCAGTGGTAAACTGCAAGTATATAGTGATATGTGTGGATCATAAAACACACGTTCTGTTCATTTGAGGAGCTTTTCCCAAAATAAATAAATAAATGGGAACAAAATCCCATTTATTTCATGCAGTTACTGAATAATTTGCCTTATGATTTGGTCATTTAAATTCAGATGGACAAACCAAAATATACCCTGGAAAATACGAGGTTAACAACCACCTGTGATACCACAGCAATGGCCTAGCAACACCATAACAACCACCTGAGATTCCATAGCAATGACTTTATAATGCAAAGTTAGTTTGTATACAAACTCCCCTTCTATTGCACGGCTGTTACGGATGTTTTAAAGTTCAAAACCTGACTTTACACATTGCTGAGAGTAAGAAGCTTTGGATGAGTGCCAGATAAATGAAAGGGTAAACCTCAGCACTGTCAAACCACAAGTGAAACATTACATGGGTAAAAGACATTCCTTCAGAGCGCTCCGCCAAAGACAGACTGGCCTCCACCGTTTTCCGAAAGGTTAAGATGTTCCCCAGTGAGGTGGGCTTAAGACTTCAAAGAAAGGATGTGCTATCCTCTGTTATGTGAGTTCAAACAAATGTCGCTGAATCTCCACAGATTGGGTTCTGTCTCAGCTCTCTGCGCTCCAGTGAGGTGCCCTCTAACTCTAACTCTGACTAAGTTTGGAGAGTTAGGTTTAACACATGCTGCTCTGTGACCTCCACAGACTCCTCCATCAGTCTGGCTCTTCTGAGCCACAGCACGGGATAGTGAATCTCTTCAAAGGCCCATAGCCCAATTTTTTATTGGTGGTCCACTTATAACGTTTATGCAGTAAAAACTGGCTGCCCTGTATTGTGTATCATTCAGAAAGCAGTCTTACGGAGCCCTGCTGGTGATATCTTATATAAATAAAAATGATGTGTGGCCACAACTTAGTAAGACATGGGAACAAGATAATCAAGTCGTGGCCATGACTTAGTAAGGTGTGGGGACAAGATCATATTGCGTGGCCACAACTTACTGAGGCATGATGTCGTTCCCATGCCTTATTAAATCGTGGTCATGACGTAATTATCTCATTTCCACAACTTACTAAGTCATGGTCACACATTAGGATCTCATTCCCCTGCTTTACTAAGTTGTGGCCACCACTTAATTTTCTCATTCCCACGAGAGAGAGTTAATCAGCCAAGGCTTGTTTGGCATCTGAAGTTTGCTGCTCTAGTTCTGCCAGGCAGCTATGAAACTAATGCAGCTAATAATAAATGAAGTTTATACACCACCAGTTAACCTAGTGATAACTAGGTTTATTGTCATTTTAAAATTCGTTTTTTATTTTAATTATTTTTTCATATTGTTTTTTATTTCAGTTTCAGTGTTTTTAAGGTTGCACTGACAGTTTTAGTTTATTTTGTGTTTTCTGAAAAGTAAGAGTTGCAGTTTTTATTTAAAAATTACAGTTTCAGCTGTAGTTTTTAGCATTATGATGAACACTATGACAGCAGGTATTTGATAGGAGTAAAACGAAATTAACACAGCATACTGGGCTTGGCCTGGCTCCAGCTGTCCTTAAAGACCAAACACAAAAGAGTTCCACCTCTAAACTCTAATTTATGCTCTAAAAAACTAAAGCTAAAAAAACGTTTTTCTTGGTATTTCGATCTTGTTTTAATCAGATTTGCAGTGGACATTATAGTTTTCATTTCATTTCATTTTTTTTAATTGCCTGTTCTTAAAAGATGGTCTCCAAGATTTCTTTAGTAAATAGAATAATTCTATTTAGAACCATGAGTTCTATATCTTAAACACCTTAAATAAAAACATTTAATTGTTCTTCATATTATGGCCTCCCCTGTGTCTTACTCCATACCGTCACCACAGTGGTGTCAGAAGTGGGATAATGCCCTCAGCAGTCTGGACTGAAAGAACTTCAAGGCCAACGGCAAGAGAGATAGAGCCCAGCGAAAGACCATGATAAGGAGGAGGAAAGTATGGAGAGGCTTAGCGGCAGAGGATGGGAAAACCCGACAACAAAACTGGCACAGTAAGCTTTGAAGATGAAGCTGGCATGACAGAGCTCGATGCCGGAGGCAGGGTCGCCAATGTGGTCAACCTTTGAAGGGAGGGTTATGTAGCGTCCTGTTTTTGGCTCCCACTGCCGTAGAGGCTCTAAAGACATGGCTATGAGGAGGGCCCTACAAACACTCTGGTTCTACATGTGTATCTGTGTGTGTCTTCTTCAAGGTGAGGTTCGAGTGAAATGGTCCAAGCTGCTTTCATAGTTTATTGCATTCTCTCATGATCAATGGAGTCTCTCAGCTGGAGCTCTTTGTGATGCTGTTTAGAGTTCAGTGCAGAGCTGTAGAGCAAGTCCACATCATCTAATCCCACTGAGGGTCATTAATAACACACTCTGACGTTCACCCTCTGGGCTTCAGACAGGATTCATAAACATCATCTCTACATTTCGGCTGTAATCTGGAGAAATGACGGCTGTTTCCATGCTTTATTTATTACAAAGTGGAATCAATTTATCGTTTGTATATTGAATCTTTTTAAACAGGTTTGAGAGGGATTTTTAACCGGCGTATACTGACCACTGTAGAGAATCACCAAACAAATCTGGAAAGGGTTCTTTGAGTGTTCATGGTTCTATATAAAACCGTTTTCCTTACTAAAGAGCCCTTGTAGCACCATCTTTATTAAGAGTGTAGAAATGAATAATGACAATTTTTGGTAAATAAAGTGGACCTCAGAAGGCAAGTAAATCAAATTTAAGACCAGCGTAGGCTGCAGGACGACAAAATTCACCTTTTAAAGAAAAAACTAGGACTAGTTCTTAATTCGCACCACCTCACCTTGTTTTATACATGAGCAACAGTTGCAGCTGAATCCTGAGCAGTTATTATTTGGATGGTAGGACAGACACAATGACGTGTGGAGGACAGCTGATGCCAGACAGTTTGGTAAGGCTTGTACATTTTTGCATCATTCCTGCCTCACTAAAGCCTCGACTGTCACGGCCAGTTCAGCAGAGCAGCCGTCCAGCTATCAGCCTTACACTCACCTCATTACTACCGGCCGCCCAGAATCTTAGAGTAGCTCAGCTCAGACTCACCTTCACAGCTACTGTAATAAACATGACCTTCATTCATCTTCAGCCGGGACTTCTGTAGTACATAAATACAAGCTTTAGCACTGTAATGTGAACACACGGGGGTCCAGACTAAACCCAGAGAAGACCCAGTCAGGCCCGGTGGTCCGGCTCACTGCTGTGAGATAACGAATCACTTCACAGTTGAACTGGCTCTCCTGCCATCTCCACTGAATTATATGAGACAGCTGCTGCGTTTTCCCTGTCATCAGGGGCACTGACAGCGGCTAATGATGGACCTGACTAACCCGGGCCCTCTCTGGACAGGAGGTCCTCCAAAAGCCTTGGAAATAAATTGAGTTTGGTTTGATGGTTTGAATTTTGATGCTCTCTCTTATTATTCATCATCCGCTATACGTTCTTATAATAACTCGTCTGCCTGTTGTTTCTTTCATTCACGTAAGTTGTCGGTTGTTGGCTGTAGAGAGCCATTGGAGGATGTCCAGTTCTGACCTGGTCATAGAAACCAAAGCGGGGAGAGGTGGAGAGAGCGAGAGAGAGAGACAGAGAGAGAGAGAGAGACAGAGAGAGAGAGAGAGAGAGAGAGCGAGAGAGAGAGAGAGAGAGAGAGAGAGAGCGAGAGACAGAGAGAGAGAGAGAGCGAGAGAGAGAGAGAGAGCGAGAGAGCGAGAGAGAGAGAGAGAGAGAGAGAGAGCGAGAGAGAGAGAGAGAGTGAGAGAGAGAGACAGAGAGAGAGAGAGAGCGAGAGAGAGAGAGCGAGAGAGAGAGAGCGAGAGAGAGAGACAGAGAGAGAGAGAGAGAGAGAGAGAGACAGAGAGAGAGAGAGAGCGAGAGAGAGAGAGAGAGAGAGAGAGAGAGAGAGTGAGAGAGAGAGACAGAGAGAGAGAGAGAGCGAGAGAGAGAGAGCGAGAGAGAGAGAGAGAGAGAGAGAGAGAAATAATTTATAGTAGATACTGAATAATTCATAGTGGTCACTAAATAATTTATAGTAGTTACTGAATAATTCATAATTCATACTTTATAACTGATAGCAATTAAAAATGAGATAGTAGTTCCAAATCATTTATATTTAATTTATAGTTATAGTATGATTGTATTTATAAAGTTATAGTGATTTATGGTCATTTATAATAACTGAAGTATTTATTTAAGGGCTAAAAATCAGGCAAGTGGAAATACTTCTTGTGTGAATAATTTCTCACAGCACAGGAGCCAAAATGCAAAATAATGAAAAAAAAATCCAACAAAACAAGATAAAACTGCTCGTGTGAGTTCCTGGGTTCTAATGTTCTTCAAATAAACCATGGAGCTACTGCACTACTGCCATAGAAGAACTTCCAATGGAGCAGCTCTTCAAACCGAATCCACAGAAAGGTTCTTTAGCGGTTCCTCATTGACAGGTGTGTTCTGAAGGTGCTGTAGTAACAGTGCTGTGACCCGGATGAGTGAAGAGCTTCACAGGCTGGAGCAGCTGTGTGAGGACACTGCTGGACGCAGTGAAATGGGTCAGTTTTAGTTGGAGCATTTTTAAACTGAATTTACTCCAGAGACCTGCAGCCGGCTGTTACTGCGATTGACCAACATATGTGTGTGTGTGTGCGTGTGTGTGTGTTTGACAGGTGTGAAGCTGCTCAGACACTCAGTACAGTCAACATTAAAGCCCACTCTCCCTGGACACACACAAGCCCAGAGTGGCTGACAGAAGAGTTCAGTCCACTAGACTGGAAATGTCCATCATCAGACAACAAACAAACACACTGCTCTCAGCAGGAGCGTCACAGCACCAGAAACTCTGCCTGCATCTTCACTCACCTTTAGATTTATTACAGTGCTTATAAGGCTAACACTGCATTCTTATTACAATGCTTGCAAGGTGGGCACTGTATGGTTATCAATGTTAGGCTTTTTACATTGCTTGTAAGCTGAGTGCTGTATTGCTTGCAAGAGTGGGCATTGGTTGGAATCAATCAGAATGGGAACTGGTTGGAATCAGAGTGGGCATTGGTTGGAATCAATCAGAATGGGAACTGGTTGGAATCAGAGTGGGCATTGGTTGGAATCACTCAGAATGGGAACTGGTTGGAATCAGAGTGGGCATTGGTTGGAATCAATCAGAGTGGGCATTGGTTGGAATCAATCAGAATGGGAACTGGTTGGAATCAGAGTGGGCATTGGTTGGAATCACTCAGAATGGGAACTGGTTGGAATCAGAGTGGGCATTGGTTGGAATCAATCAGAGTGGGAACTGGTTGGATTCCATGAGAGTAGGCCTTCGTTGGATTCATTTAGAGTGGGAATTGGTTGTATTCATTCAAAGTTGATAGTGGTTAGATTAATTCAGAGGTGGCACTGGTTGGATTCCTTGAGTGTAGGCATGGGTTGGAATCAGTCAGATTGGGAACTGGTTGGAATCAGAGTGGGCACTGGTTGTAATCAAACAGAGTGGGCATTGGTTGGATTCTTTGAGAGTGGGCATTGGGTGTAATCAATCAGAGTGGGAAGTGGTTGGATTCATTCAAAGTGGGCATTGGTTGGATTTATTCAGAGTGGTTGGATTGGTTTAGAGTGGGCAGTGCTTGGAATCATTCACACTGGCCATTGGCTGGATTTATTCAGAGTGGCCATAGGTTGGATTATTTTATAGTGGACGTTGGTCGGTTTCATTTAGAGTGGGCACTGGTTGGATTCATTTTAGAGGAGACATTGAAAACTAATCATTGTCATAGCCCTGTTAGACCATGTGTAGGTCAGGGGGGACTTTAACATGGGCAGGACATTGAAACCTGAACTGGGAGTCACTTAAATCATTTCTTTTCAAGGGAATTTCAAGCTCTGACGGCAGCTTCACCAAAAGGCCAAACACGGACTCTTAACATTATCAGTCACTCGCTTTTACTCTCCACAGACTCAGGAACCCATATATTTGTTTTAAAAGATTTTTAACTGGGTCAAAACCAGCCCTGCAAAATACAGTGTGGCTGCTTTGAGTTTATTTTATCCTTTAATTTCTCTTTGCGCTAGTTTATTTGGCTCATCAGAGCCCCCAGGTTATCTCTCAGTGTGAAGCATCTCAACAGTAGCCCAACTGGGATTAAGATTCTGACAAAATCAGCCCACTTTACTGCGAGAGTAAAGGAAGAGATGCTTTTGTCAAGTCTATGCCGTGTATTAGGAAGTGTTCAAAACAGTCAGTGATGAATTGTCTGTCTACAAAGGTTATAGCAACAAAATATCTCCAAAACTTTGTTGGAGAAGAAACAAGCATTATTAAAGATGATGTTTCAAACTTTCTTCACAATTCGATGGTAGACACGTAAACAGCAACAACAGTGGTGGTGATGGGAACCAGGGGTCGCCATGACTACAACACAAATACAGCCATTTTATTTACTATCCTAAACCACCAGTGAAACTACACGAGTCTTCTTAGCTCTTATATGGAATGTTGATGATGGGAAAATAGTGGAAATTCTGGAAGAATATGTTTTCTTTCGGGACTATTTTCCGCACAACACCCTGCGTGCAACTCTCAAGCTCAAACATAATATAGGTATAGATCAGACATCAAAGCCCATGTGTTTGTATGGGGATAAATATATTGTGCTTGAGAACAGTGTGCGTTATAGGATCCGTGACCTAATTCCAGTTACTAAAAATACAGGTTATCCTGGGAAAAGAGAGTGTGCGTGTTGAGGGTGCATTTATTAAGTGTTGTACAATATTATTGCTACAGGCCAATCGATTTGAGGCAAAAATAACTGGTAGTTTCAGGCTCTGTATCACCATAAACACCTCTATCCCTGGTTAGTTCTCATCTTAAAGCGATAGTTCAGCAAAAATCAAATACACAATCTGCATTAATGTGTTAAGTAATCTCTGACCACTGACCATCACAGCACTTTCACTGCTTCTCTTTTGCCAGCCTCTCTCTCAGTGGATTCTCAGTCATTGAGCCTCGCTGCACCATCTCTGTTGACAAGCCTCGCCCCACTGTTTCCATCAGCTCAGCCTTCCTCGACCATCACCTTAAAGTTCTTTGAAGCACCATTTCAGTCTCTGCTGCAGGGGAGGTGCTATCCTACTTCTGACACCAAGTAAGCACCATGATAAGAGGAGTAGATGCAGGAGAGGACATGATTTCTGCTACGTGAAGTGCCGTTTATGTACACCAACATAAAAAGCACATACAGAAGCACAAAACAGTGAGGCAAATAAACACATTCATACAACGACAGAACAACAGCATTAACAACACCAACAACAATATTTAAAGTCCCTTTGACAAAGGGGGCTGGGCGCATGGCACAGATGTGCAAGCCATGCCTCAAGAGCCCCTCCTACAACCTGGAACAAGTGGCAGCCGCCACAATATTAATGAGTAACATTATTGTTGACACTGTACTACACCGTGAGATAATGGAACTGATGTGCTGATCTATGGCCAATCAGAGCAAACTAGTGTTGCCTAGTTTATTAGGCCACTTTATTAGGTACATTGCTAATAAAGGGTTGGACCCCCTTTTGCCTTCAGAACTGCCTTAATTCTTTGTGGCAGACTTTCAACAAGGTGTTGGAAACGTTCCTCAGAGATTCTGGTTGGTTATTTGAGTTCCTGTTGCCTTTCTATCATCTGGAACCAGTCTGCCCATTCTCCTCTGACCTCTCACATCAACAAGGCATTTTCGTCCACACAACTGACCGCTCACGGGACATTTCCTCTTTTTCGGACCGTTCTCTGTAAACCCTAGAGATGGTTGTGTGTGAAAATCCCAGCAGATCAGCAGTTTCTGAAATACTCAGACCAGCCCGTCTGGCACCAACAACCACGCCACGTTCAAAGTCCCTTAAATCCCCTTTCTTCCCCGTTCTGATGCTCGGTCTGCACTTCAGCAAGTCGTCTTGACCACCTCTACTGGCCTAAATACATTATGTTGCGGCCGTGTGATTGGCTGATCAGCTATTTGTGTTAACAAGCAACTGAACAGTATACAGTATACAATACAGGTGAGTATATGTCATTGCACAAACATGGTCGAAAGGGCAGACTTATGTTTATCCATGTTTATAGATAATCGTGAGTCATAGAGCGTCATAATCAAACTATTAGAGATTATTGAACAACTCAACATGGTTCGAGGCAGGTATGTAACATTTGGGCGTGCAGGTAGCGCTTTGTTAACATGTGCTACATAAGCTTTCATTGCTTTTTTAGCTACATTAGCCTTGCAGCTCCAGTGTGAATCTACAGAAGCGAATTTCAGTGTCTTGACTGATAAGCCAACCAAACTAAACTGCTACTTTAACACAATGTGCACAGGCAATGACTCTGCTGTGTGTGAGGAAAGACAAGCACAAGAGTGTGAGCAGGACTGCAGGGCTACACAACCTTCAGTGCATGAATAGTAACAGCCTGGTTGATATATTTTCCCCGATCAATAAGCCATTTGAATGTGAACCGTTTTTTCATTCCTGTCGGATATTTGGCCCCCGTCCTGTTAATACCAAACAAGCCTTACATAGGTCTTCTGTTATGATAGGATCCAGCATTATGACCTGGTCAAGGCAAAAGGTTTTTTTAGAGCAAATCCAAAGAGTATAATACAGGGAGATTCACTCGAAAGAGGCCCTGAATATTCTGTAATAACTCTCGGTAGAACGAATCAATCTGAACAAAACATGTGCAATGTGCTCCTCAGTATACTGAGCTACGAACAAGCCGGGATGCCCCGTGTCGGAGCGATGAGGTAGGCACCGGAGAGGGGTCACCACTTTTAACTTCTGTTTGCAACTTCTGGGTGACCCCCCGTACCCCTTCATGGGTCTGGCAGACTTCCAGTGTCGCATGTAATGCAATCGATTACTTAGACATCAAGGTATGTAGCGGATTTCTTTGGTTCAGATTGCTTCATCCTAACGAGAGTTACAGCAGGATATTCCACTGGAAAGGAAAGCCACTGACTGGTTCCAACCACATTTGAGCCACAGCTGTACACGATTTGGAAGTAGATTTCGGGACATGCAACTCATTTTAAGTGGTCAGATTTGCTGAACAGTGTTAGATGTACTAAGAAGCTCCACTGCAGTTCTTGTTAACCAGTACTGGAGGAGTTTTTGGACCTCGGAGTTTGTTGCTTAAGTTGGTCTTAGAGTCTTATTTCATTGGCATAACATGATTTTGCTTGAATAAAACTATAGCTGGTCACCCAACATGGTCATGCTGGTTGACTAGCGTACCAGCATCCAAAACACAACATAGGTTGGTTTTGCTGTTGACCAGCTATGCTAATCATTTCTGCTTGTCATTCTTATGGGATCACTGCACTACGCAGTGTAATGCTTTCCCTGTAATAAAAAACTTGGCTAATGTCTTTATTTTTCTGTATTGTAGGAAGATGTTTGACCGAAATTTGAGGTTAATTAAAAAAAAAAACAAACAAAAAAATTTTTTGCAAATGCTGTCCCATGTTTTCATGTCACTACAGAAACACAAAGTTTTTGTGTGTGGGCGGGGGCTTATTTTAGCCACGCCCCTGCATTTTAGAGCATGAAGTGAGGCTGTATCCCTGTCCCTCATGGTCACTTGGTGAACAGTTAGATCCCATTGTTTTGAAGTAGCATAAAAGTTTGAAAATCAACGTGAAACATTAATAAATGTCACCACCGAAACACTCTATTTTCAGCAATTAGGTACTTTCTTTGTGTTTTAATTAAAAATATGATGATTTTATGCGTGGCAGCTGTGTTTCAAAGCTGTGTTTGCTGGTTATGTCCTGGCTGCATTTCTGAGTTCTGCTCAAAATGAGCCAAAATTGTCACCGGAACAGTCCCTACTGAAACATGTCTTCTTCGTCTTTTGGCTGCTCCCTTTAGGGGTCGCCACAGCGGATCATCTGCCTCCATCTTGCCCTATCCACTGCCTCCTCTACTTTCACACCAACCATCTCCATGTCCACCTTCACTACATCCATAAACCTTCTCTGAGGTCTACCTCTTCTCCTTCTACCCGGCAGCTCCATCTCCAACATTCTTTGCCCAATATATCCACTATTCCTCCTCAACACATGTCCAAACCATCTCAACCTGGCCTCTCTGGCTTTATCTCCAAACTGCTCCACCTTCACCGTCCCTCTGATCTGCTCATTTCTAATCTTGTCCAGCCTGGTCACTCCCAACGAAAGTCTCAGCATCCCTACTGAAACATGTGGTGAAGTTTTATTATTGTATTGGTAGTGACAAAGTGGAATGCTAAATCATTCACTTTAATTAAATAATTAAGTTATTGAGTCAGTCTTTGTGAAAGGATTTTAATCTAAAGTCCAAGATCAGTTAAAAGTCTGATTTTGAGTTTGAACCAGTTCAGTAGAATCATTCCTATCAAATCTCCTCAGAAATACCTCCTGAAAACTGAATAACTCGTACTTGGCCATTTTGACTGGAAGGTAAATAAATGAAGGTCTTTGACTTTGGCGCAGTGTAGTATGACGGCAGGGGGACCAGCTCGGCAGGGGGACCCCCATATCACGCCACTGTTACGTCAGGTCTTGCTGACTCTGTAGCTGCTCTCATCTCAGGGTTAGTTTACAGGTGTATGTTTGTGTGACAGCCAACCTGATCCAGCACTCATGACCTGCTTACCTGGTTAAACCCATCTATAATGAAAGAGCATCACTCTAATCTCATCGTTCATGCGTAGCTGCCTGTCAACTCATCAGCTCGCTGACACATACTGTGCTGAGCATTTAGGTGCTCACATTTATTTTTATTTGATTTTTTATTTCAGTTGTGATGTTCTACAAAGGAAAGGCCTGCAGGGCAGCTGCTCCTGTTAATGTGTTTATCATTATTAATCGATAAAGTGAACGTAACAGGTTGCCCCTTCATTAGTATGAGAAATGCAGTGGTCAGGTCAGGTAACATGCAGACCCGGGAGATACACCTCAAACTCTGCACCAGCCCACCTCAAACTGTACCCACACCATTGTTCAGCATCTCATCATCTAAACCGCTTATCCTCCTGTGTCGTGGGGGTAGGCAGTGAACACCCTGGACAGGTCACCAGTCCATCATAGGTCAGAAACATGGACTTACACATTCACACACACACAAACATCTGGGGGCAATTTAGTAACTCCAGTGGGCTTGCCTGCCTGCATGTCTTTGCACCCTAGTCGCCCGGCTGGGGAATCGAACCCAGGCCCTTCTTGCTATGATGCAACACACTGTTGCATTTGTGTGAATTAAATGAATTATTTCCAAAATCTGCCACTTTCATTGCTTTATTTCTTGCTGTTATTTCCTATTTAAACACTAAACTACTATTTATTTGCTACGCTGAGATAGTTGAGGTATAGCTAGTGATTAAATGAAAACCGGCGAAAGCTTTGGACTTAAATGTGACTTAATCATGACTGTCATTTCACTGCAAACAAATTTTAGCTCATTAAATTAAGGCCCTGTCAACATTTCTCTTTGCCCACCTGCTCGGATATGTCCTCATCCTTCGTAAGTAACTTTTTCATTCTTGTCTTCTTGTGCCACCTTGTTTTTTTTTGCAGTTCTTGCCACTGCTGTCCAAATTCACATACCAAAAGTGTTGAGCAATGTCTGTTGTTTCAGATTCACACCATTAAATAAGACCAGAAACACAACTTCATGCAAGGACATCAACACAGACGCATCAAGCTACGCTGCTGCGTTCAAAGATGTGTCGAGATGCATTTCATAACGCAATGCAAGCGTGAGCTGCATTCTTAGTGTTACAGCAGGGGGTGCTATAGCGAAAGCCAAGTCTAGCTAAGCTACCTTGTACTGCCAGCATACTTTCTCAACTGCCACAGCAGACAAGCAGTTGAGTTTTACCCAAAGAAGGCTTACACAAACATAAATATTAAATAAGTTATCGCCTTTTTATTCCAACAGAAGAGGTAAAGCAGCTTGTTCAGAGCCGGTTTATGTATTTAGAGCCTGGCCTCTTCTTATTTCCTCTGTTACATTAAAACATGACAGAGAGCCCCCGCAAGCGGATCCTCAATGAATAGGGCTGAACGGAGCTCAATGACTAAAAACTAAAAGTTAAAATAGTTTCTAATCACTCGCTCAGAACTTTCCTTTAATTTTGAAAGGTAGAATGATATATTTCACTAAAAAAGCAAAGAAAACTCACCTGTGTGTTCCTTTTTTCTACAGCAAATGGGTTTTGGGCAGTACAACGCTTACATTACTGCTACTGAGCGCTGATTGGCTGGCAAGCGGATCAGCTCATTGCCTGTTTACGTTCACAGACGTCAGGATGTACATGTTAAAGTGTTTTATGCTGTTTTGTGTTTTAGGAAATGATTGTATTATTTCATACTAAAATGTTTAGGCATTTACTCAAATGCTCCATATTAGCACATTCAATTTGAACTCGCTCAGGAGCGCCCCCTAGAGGCATTACAGAGTGGTAATTCACCTCTCTACAAGTTCTCTGGCTCACTCTCCTCTATTGCTCATGTTTAACAGTTGGAATGGCAGTGGATCCCACTCTGATTTGTCCTCTGTCGCCCCCTAATGTACTGCGCGCTGCGTTTGTACAGACCGGCAGTGTGTTTGCAGTGTGTTCGCAGGCGTTCGCGTCGCTGTGTTGACTATGGTTCTGTACCAAGAAGCAAACTTCAGCTTCATCTAATCTCAAATACAATCATCAAACCAGGACTGCACCACATGAGCTGGTTTAACCCCTAAACTAAAACAAATATACACATACTCTTGTGCTCAAACACGTGAGTTTATACATTAGCTCACAGTAGCCGGCCCAAAATTCGACCAGCCCGACGGGAATTCTCCTGAATCTCCTGAGTACCCAACACAGCGCCGCACGCTGCTGAACCAGCTCTCAATGAAGCAAGTATTAATGAGCCAAGCGGATTCCTGTAGCTTTCATTAGCTGTCAGAGGCGTCAGCGACTCAACCTCGTCTTTTTCTTAGCTCTGTGAGCGAAACCCCTTTGATCGCTGCGTTCATCCCTGTTCAAGGCCGCGCGAGGGAAACGGTGAGTCAGCAATGAAAATTTGATGAGGTGTCAAGGGCATGATGGGAATAAAAGATCGCAGCGGCTGAGTTTCTCCAGGTGCGGATTTAGGCCTTCGCTGCTGATAATGAGAAGAGTGAAGTTTGTGAAGTTTGAACAGAGCGTCAGCGTCTCTAATCTGCGTTATAAAATCATCACACTTTTCACAGAATGTCAGTTTTTCATATGTCGTGTATGTTTTTACGGTTATGATGCTTTGCCCTGCAGAGCTGTACTGTGGTATAAGCCTGCAGCCTCTGGCCGATATTGATCCGATGTATCTGAAAAAAATCAGATTTTTTTTAAGAATCACTGCCCACATTTTTGCCAGGGGGCAAAGCACTGTTTGGTTTGTATTGGCAGTCAATAAAAAATAAATTGTTGTATGAACGAAATTCAATCAGGCCACACTTTTTCATTCAGTCGAATTGAGTAAAGTGAGTTTACACACACTTTGTTACCTCAGTACTAAAAACAAGTTGTTGATTTAACAAAATTGACACATTCCAGTGCAGGTTATATAGCTTTTATATGAATGTAATAACATTTGGATCAACCTAAACCATGTTTATTTATCGAAATCTTGCATAAACCAGTCACTTAAAGACAACACCAATCATTTAGTAACGTGGTCATACTGTCAGTCTGTCAATCAAACAAGCTGTTTTGTTTGAATGTAGGCAGAAAAAGGCCAATTTTAAGATTAAGAGACCCTTATTAGCCTCACAAAAGGGAAATTTCGCCACCGCAGTCTGACCTGTCCATGCAGTGAAATACCACATACACACTAGTAAAGACACACACTAGGGGGCAGTGAGCACACTTGCCCGGAGTGGTGGGCAGCCCTATCCGTGGCGCCCGGGGAGCAGTTGGGGGTTAGGTGTCTTGTTCAAGGGCACCTCAGTCATGTCCTGTTGGCTCAGAGGATCAAACTGGCAATCTTCTGGTCACAAGGCTGGTTTCCCGACCTCCAGCCCATGCCTGCCCCCAATTTGGCAGATATATATCTTCCAAACGCACTAATGTCCCACAGTGTGATTATATGAGGCTCTAGCCTTTTCCAGACAGCCATGCAGTCATCACCATACTTATTCCAACATTCCTGCCTGTGGCAATCAACCAATCATCTTGGAGTCACACAAAGTGGACACAGTGAACGTTACAGTAGAGGGTGTTTCAGTGTTTATGGTTCTATGAATTCAGTATTCACTTCATAGTATAAGGTCTATAAACAGGTCTATAAAGCATGCTATAAAGCATCAAGACAGGCAGGTTTTCCCAAAGAGGCTGCCATAAATAAGTTAAACTCAAACAGCTGAGATGCAGCCACAAGAAAACCTAAAACTAATAATCGCATGAAAACACTGTCCATATCGGGCATAAAAAACGATTATGGTTGTAAGTTATGGTTTATGTTTATGGTCATGTCTTACGTTTGATTCAATGATGTAATGTTAGATGTTGGCTTTGACATTTTCGCAAAGTCTTTGCTGCCTTTGTAGTAAAACTGGTGATGACAACAGAAAACTGGCAACATTTTTCAGCTCTGGATGAGTAGAAATCGACACACTCTACAGGACAGAATCTCACATATAAACGTCCCCATATACCTATAACTGTTAACCCCAACTGCAGCTTCAAATTCACACCGAAGGCTTGAGGTAATGGCAGATAGCAAAGGTTGCTGAGCAAACCTTCACAAAGGTCTGTGAATTCTAAAGGGTTCATCCAGTGTAGATGTAAGTCTCTTTGAATTAACACTAAACTTTCAGCACTTCTTAGCCTCATAATCAATGCTGATTCAGACATCTGGTTCCTAAAACAACCAATGTAAACAATTCTGATTCTGTAATTTTCTCTAGAGCAGACCATTTCATACCAAACCGCTCTGAATGACTGTTTACACCTCAAATATTTAACTTAATTGTGTAGAAATTTTAGAAAAGTCCTTCTAAAGAGTTTTTACTTCAGAAAACAAACTTGTGTAGTCATTGCACCATTGCATTATTTTTCATAGCGGGAGCATGAAAGCATTTAAATTCATAAGTCTCTATTACTTTTCCTCTTCAGCCTTTATGGATTTGAGGCCTGGACAGAATCGTGGTCAGCAATAATGTACATGTGTACAGCAAGTCTAACAGGACACCCGGCGGGCCACATTGTCTCAGAGATATGCAGTCTGAGTCAAACACAGGACACAGCGGGGAGATAAAGGTGTTCACGTTCTCCTGTGTCCTTCACGCTACACTCACCGCACTGAAGGACTGATCCCAGTTGTCACCTCTGCAACAGTATCACTGTTCACCAGTATCTCCTGTTCACGGTAACTGGAGTTCACAGACTGAGGTTTAGCCTGAAGACTGATGGGTGACTGTACACAGTGATCTAATCCACAACGCCGACATGATCTTATCAGGCCAAACTCGCAGTGTCCCTCACTATCAGACCAAAGCTGTCTGATCTCCCCATGTGGAGACTATGTCGTCTAGAGTGGCCCCTCTTTACACTAGAGTTTTTGATTTTACTTGGATTTATTTGACTCAGAATCACACCTCAGTGACTCGTGACTCAACTCAGAATCACACCTCAGTGACTCGTGACTCAACTCAGAATCACACCTCAGAGACTCAAGACTCGCCTCAAGATTCAACTCAGAATCACACCTCAGAGACTCAAGACTCGCCTCGAGACTCAACTCAGAATCACACCTCAGAGACTCAAGACTCGCCTCGAGACTCAACTCAGAATCACACCTCAGAGACTCAAGACTCGCCCCGAGACTCAACTCAGAATCACACCTCAGAGACTCAAGACTCGCCTCGAGACTCAACTCAGAATCACACCTCAGAGACTCAAGGCTCACCTCGAGACTCAACTCAGAATCACACCTCAGAGACTCAAGACTCGCCTCGAGACTCAACTCAGAATCACACCTCAGAGACTCAAGACTCGCCTCGAGAGTCGACTCAGAATCACACCTCAGAGACTCATGGCTCGCCTTGAGACTCAACTCAGAATCACACCTCAGAGACTCAAGACTCGCCTTGAGACTCAACTCAGAATCACACCTCAGAGACTCATGGCTCGCCTTGAGACTCAACTCAGAATCACACCTCAGAGACTCAAGACTCGCCTTGAGACTCAACTCAGAATCACACCTCAGAGACTCAAGACTCGCCTCGAGACTCAACTCAGAATCACACCTCAGAGACTCAAGACTTGCCTCGAGACTCAACTCAGAATCACACCTCAGAGACTCAAGGCTCACCTCGAGACTCAACTCAGAATCACACCTCAGAGACTCAAGACTCGCCTCGAGAGTCGACTCAGAATCACACCTCAGAGACTCAAGGCTCACCTCGAGACTCAACTCAGAATCACACCTCAGAGACTCAAGACTCGCCTCGAGAGTCGACTCAGAATCACACCTCAGAGACTCAAGACTCGCCTCGAGACTCAACTCAGAATCACACCTCAGAGACTCAAGACTCGCCTCGAGACTCAACTCAGAATCACACCTCAGAGACTCAAGACTCGCCTCGAGACTCAACTCAGAATCACACCTCAGAGACTCAAGACTCGCCTCGAGAGTCGACTCAGAATCACACCTCAGAAACTCGATACTCGACTCAGACTTGTGCCTCAGAGACTCTATACTGGACTCACATTTACAACACAGAGACCCTATACTTGACTCAGGCTTGCACCTCCGCGACTCTATACTCGACTTCTGACTCAAAATTTGACTCAGACTTGCACCCCAGATAGTTCAGACTTGACTTGAATTCATACCTCAGAGACTCAAGACTCAACTTGGTCTCACATTCCATAGACTCTAGACTCAACTCAGACTCACACCTCAGAGACTCAAGATTTAGACGGGCACAATGGTGACTCAAGACTCGCCATGGACTTGTACCTCAGAGACCTGAGATTTGGACTTGCATCCTAGTGACTCAAGACTCGACTCGGACTAGATTCGACTTACTCACAGCTCAGAGACTTGAGACTTAACAGCAGTAGCCATCTCAAAGCCAGACATGTGTTGCACTTTTATCATTTTATCGTTTTCCCACGTTTGATCTGTTACTTTTGGTGTAAGTTGTGTAATTTGATGTAAAATTGTGTAAATTGAATTTTTGCCAAACTATGCGCCCATTGTTGAGAAGCCCATACACTCAGCTCAGCAGTGTATGTGAAGAGCTGAGTGGTGAGTGGAAGTGAAAACACAAAAACTCAGAACTGTGGAAACTGTGAGTCTTTACATTTTGAACTGTGAACTGCAGGTCTTTAGGGATCAGTTCCAAACCTCGTCAGCAGCACTTTACCTGCTGCTGTGAGTGAAGAACTATCTTTACTACCTCTATCTTTCCTTCTTTTCTCTTTTATTAGAGCATGACAGCTCCAGCTCAATGCTAACATATCTTCAAAGACACACACACACACACACTGATTAATTATGTGGAATATTGATTATAGGAATAACTAAGATCCACATTACAGACACTCTGCTATCATCATTTCACATGAATCCCTTTTTTCTGATCTTTTCTTCCCAAACAGCATGAAAGCCTTTTGTTTAATTTCAGCAGAAATTCAGCAGCATTCGTGCGAAACAATTCCGCGTCCCTTTTTGATGTTTGCCTTTGAGGCTCAAATACACACAGCTTTAAAAAAGAAAAAAGAAGGGTTGAATTTCAAATGTTGGGGGTAGGGATTCTCAATATTCTGCAATTCACCTCCAAAAGCCATTAAAAGTTACATTTAAAATCTCCACCACTCACTTTTACAGCTGGGAAAAATCTACAAAAACTCAAAAACTGCTTTTATATTGTATTGAAACTCAAGGTACTGGTACTTCTACTTCCACTCACTGGCCACATTATTGGAAACACCCACCTTATACTTCAACTCTCTGGCCACATTACTGGAAACACTTACATTGTTCAGCCACTAACTGGCCACTTTATTAGTAGCACCCACCTTGTACTAACATTCTTTGGCCACTTTATTGGAAATGCCCACCTTGTACTTCCACCAACTGGCCACTTTATTGGAAACATTTGCTTTGAACTTCCACTGACTCGCCACTTTATGGGAAACACCCACCTTGTACTTCCATTCACTGGCCACTTTATTAGAAACACCCACCTTGAACTTCCACTAACTGGCCACTTTATTGGAAACGCCCATCTTATACTTCCACTCACTGGCCTCTTTATTGGAAACACTTGCTTTGAACTTCCACTGACTCGCCACTGTATTGGAAACACCCACCTTATGCTTCTACTGACTGGCCACTTCATTGGAAACACCCACCTTGTACTTCCATTCAATGGCCACTTTATTAGAAACACCCACCTTGAACTTCCACTAACTGGCCACTTTAATAGAAACACCCATCTTGTACTTCCACTAACTGGCCACTTTATTGGAAATGCCTATCTTGTAATTCCCCACCTAGTCACTTTGTGAGCTTCACCTTCAGACTGTAGTCGACCTTTTGCAGCACAACTTATCAGCACCCTCTACCCCATTCATTGTTGTTGAGTTTCTGACCAAAACACCTCTATTATCCTGATTTTATTTAGGTGATGGTCCATTCACAGCACAGCAGTGACGCTGATCATTGATGAAAGACTAGAGGATGGAGAACACAAACTGTGCATCAGCAGACGAGCTACAGTCTCTAACTCTGCACCAGCTGCACCGTCAGTGGTCAGTTTGCAGTGGAAGCAGTTGAAGTAATTATTATTGCCAGTTACTTTGTGTGCTGTGTAATTAGTAGCCCATTAGCATGTAAAAAAATCTGCATAATTACGGTCCAGCCCATTTTTCCAAATGCTTCATAAACATTTACATAGATTTGTGCAAAAAGCCTCTTTGGCATCTGCTTAGCGTTCAGGTTGGAGAGAAGAGACGAGGATGGAGGGTGAACTGGGAGTCGCTCCATGTGCTTTGGGATGGATCCAGAGCTTCTAGTGTAAACGTGCGCAGACAGAGATAAGAGGATAGATGCTGGACATGGACCATACCTTTGCACAATCAGCCACAGCTCTTCAGCGTGTGTGGCTGGATGAAAATCTGGGCTGTAGGTTATGCCAGGATGAGAAAACGAAGCGATAACCCAACCTGGATTCACACCTTTGTTCAGAAAAGCTTCATTAACTGTCCAGAGAAGAATTACCACAGCACAATTTTGCTGATAATGTGGTAGCCTCCTATGTAGACTTGCATACCAAGACTACCCAACCAGCAATGACATAGCTGGCTCTCAGCTGAGCCCAAAACAGCTGTGATTGCCCGCTATGACTAGGTTTGATCAACCCCAAGTGACTACTTGCATCTAACACGCATATCATAAGCATATAAAATATCACTGTTGTCTGAAGAAAACCAAAATTGTAACTTTACAGGAGAAGGAAAATACCTACTTTATTTTTTATGTAAGTCAAAGGAACCAGAATTTTTTCAGAGTCATTTTTGGCCGTTTATTTTGGTCCATCTTTCATGAAATATACAGACAATATAAAGGCCAACATGCGTTTTCAAATTATGTCAGAAACTAAAAATGAAGAAGCAGCGGTATATGAGCATAACATATTCCTGCTGAAAAATACAGCACATCTCATGTTTTTTAATGTTAGCTACGTCTAGCTAAGCCTTTATGCTATAACCAAGCTGTAGTAGCAGTGAGAATTGTCTCTTAGGAATGTCCTCTAAGTTTGTCAAACACTAGGGGGCGCTCCCGAGCGTGTCCAATGTGATTGGCTTAACATGGAACATTTGAGCAGAATCATAGTTTGTAAACACTTAAACTTTATATATAGAATCATACGTTCATTTCCTGAACACAGAACAGCATAAAGCATTTTACACCGCTGTTATATTTTTGAGCATTTTGAGCTCCAGCTGTAGGACTTTATCACAGCTCTGAGCCATGCCAATGCTCAGCTCACTCTGCCAATGAGCTGACCAGCTCACCAAGTATTCACCACTAAGTAGCAGCAATGCCAACCCATCAGCAGTAACAATAACCATTCAGACCAAGATTAAGTGACCCTTATTAGTCCCACAACAGGAAAATTTCACCTCCACGTTTAACCCATCTGTGCAGTGAAACACCACATACACACTAGTGAGCACACACACTAGGGGGCAGTAAGCACACTTGCCCGGAGCGGTGGGCAGCCTAATCCGCAGCGCCCGGGGAGCAGTTGGGGGTTAGGTATCTTGCTCAAGGACACCTCAGTCTTGTGCTGTCGGCTCTGGGGATCAAACCGGCAACCTTCCGGTCACAAGGCTGGTTCCCTAACCTCCAGCCCACGACTGCCCCCAAAGAAGCAATGGAAAAAGAGCAACAGAGCTGTAAACGTAAACCAAATTAAACCAATATACGGTAATTATGGTCAATAACGTCAAAAACAATTAAACTTTCAGTAGAAAGTAAAGGGGAAAATATCTGAATTGACTTGGCATAACAGCTGCCTTGGACTACCTGCCCACCCTACATTGAAGTTTTCATGGACTCCTAGCTATTACTACTAGTAATAATACTGCTATTAATACTAGTAGTATAATAACTCTGTATGTAGTCTGACCAGAGGAGGATGGGTCCTTCCCCCTTGTGAGCCTTGGTTCCTCCCAAGGTTTCCTCCTCAGCTCTGAGGGAGGTTCTCCTTGCCACCATCGCCCCTGGCTTGCCCACCTGGGGGTTTTTACATTCATGTTAAAACTTGATCTTTTCTGGAATTCTGTGAAGCTGCTTTGTGATGACGTCCGTTGTAAAAAGCCCTAGAAATAAATTTGACGTTGACTTTGGAGGGATGAGAAATCAATAAAGTAAAGGAAAAGGCAGAAAATGGGCAGTTGGTGTAACAACCGCATCATCCGCCGCATCATCTGTAACACGTGCACCAAAACCTTCATTCCACTGAAATTCACTGTCACAGGCAACTCTATTGGTTTTAAAAGCAAAGTTTAAAGAAAACTCACCATTTTTACTTCACTGCAAGAAAGTTAACAAAGGGAAAAAGTGATGATGATCTATTTTTACAGCACTGAGGCAGAGCTGAGTCTTCCGAGAGGCCTTCGGCTGCTGTTTGCTCATCTGGAAGGAAGAAATAACTTTATTTTAGCCTCGCTCATTGTTTCTCCGTATGACTGAGCTGTCTCTCCGGGGCCCGCGAGGGCAGGGCTGCGCTTCATCTGCAATTCCGATCAGTTTGGATCCGTTTCTCTGAGGGAAAAGTACACCATTACCCTGCGCGGCACTGCAAGCATAAGCACGCGCCTTGGCATGTGCAGAAGCAGCCTTCGCTAGCTCCTTTACAGAGAACACAAACATCGGGCTCAGTTCGGACCACCAGATAGTCAGTAAAAGTTTTCAGGCTATATGCAGGAGTGCTTGGTCATCATAGCAGAACGAAGAAATAAAAGGCCTAAACCAGAGTCTAGTACCATGACAGAACTCTGTCTCAGACAGAGAGATCCTGGGAACCATAGGTATCTTTCCCATTGTGTGAAGGTTCCTTCACCAAAAACCACCTCCTTGTTTCTACGCTCACTGTCCATTTTATCAGCTCCACTTACTGTATAGCTGCACTCTGTAGTTCTACAGTTACAGACTGTAGTCCATCTGTTTCTCTGATACTCTGTTACCCTGTTCTTCAGTGGTCAGGACCCCCATGGACCCTCACAGGGCAGGTACTGTTTGGGGTGGTGGGTCATTCTAAGCTGTGACACTGATGTGGTGGTGGTGTGTTAGTGTGTGCAGATGCAGCAGTGCTGCTGGAGTTTTTAAACCCTGTGTCCACTCACTGTCCACTCTATTAGACACTCCTACCTTGTCGGTCCACCTTGCAGATGTAAAGTACAGTGAGGGGTTTCTATTGTACAGTGAGGGGTTTGGTTGTACTGAGAGGGGTTTTGGTTGAACTGGGAAGAGTTTTGGTTGTACTGGCAGGGATTTTGGTTGTACTGGGAAGTTTCGGTTGTATTGGAAGGAGTTTTGGGTGTCGAATGTGTCTTGGAGAGACAGATGTGTTTACACTGCTTTAACATGTGGCTCAAATGCATTTCAGTCTACCTTCTTTAGTGGTCAGCGTAATTGGATTAAATACGTATCTGTTTTAAATACGTTTTGGGTGCGTTTTCCATTGCAGTTTTATGTGGTTTGGCCTCATCCAGATATAATCCCGATACTCAAGATGCATGAGGTGCATAAGACTACATAAACATAGTCTTATTATAAAGGGTGGGGCTCAGAGATGAGGAGATGTGAGCTGGGTAGTGATCGAGCTGTTAGAGAAAGAAAACCCTGCATATGTACAGCATAGCTGTGGCCAACAACTGCAGGAAAATAAAGCACCATGACTTGTGCAAAAGCTGTGTTCTTTGAGTAGCTGCTAATGCAGATGTACCACTATTTTACCATCATCAACATTCCAGATAAGCTCAGAAGACTCGTGTGGGTTCTCTGGTGGTTCTGGATGGTAAATTAAGTGTCTTTATCTGTGTTGTAGATATGGTGACCCCTGGTTCCCATCACCACCACTGTAAAGACATCTGAACCATTTCACACCAAACCCACTCTGAATCTCTCTGTTTACATCTCAACCACTGATTCTGGTCATTCCTCCTGAATCAGATAAGAACATTCATCTATAGAAGCCCTCCATCTCTGCTCTGAGCCACTGTGGAATGGTGTCTGGAGGCATTACCACTTCACCACTTCCTGCACCCATTTCACTGCTCCTCAGATATTTCCCCATCAAACTATTAATAGCATCTAATTAGTTCCAGCCACAGGCAAAAGTATTGCTCTTCAAAAAAGGGAACTGTAGACAGTGGGATTTGCTTTTGCAAATAAGATTTAAAAGATATGTTCCTTACTTATGAAGAAAAGCCAAGCTTGTGTTTATTTATATACATATATATATATATATATATATGTATTTACTATGCAGTCTGTAAGCAATGGGGACAATGGCAGTTGTGTCCTTTTGGCTCTGTTTTCAAGCCCATTATATTTTAATTAAAACAATGAATTTAAAGTGTTTGACCAGACAGAGCTTGGGTTCCGCATTGCACTTGTGCACCTCCCTCTGGAGCAGCATCGGTCAACTATGTAGATGTTCCCTCAGTAACTTTAGTCTCACCAGTTCCTCAGGGCCAGATGTAATCTCGTAATGAGAACGTCTGGCGACAACCATGAGTGATTTTGGGCTGAATGTTGGAGGGAACCTAGTCTTATTAGGCTGGAACAAACTGAACACGTCACATGTAATAAAAATAAACATTATGAAGTTAAAGCAGTTCTGTTAGCCAACGATAGTGTTTCGCTAGCTAGCTTGTTTTGCTTGTGATATCAATTGTACTATGGCCATTAAACCAGCACCAGCTACAGGAATTTGGGGGTGGGGGTGGGTTTTAGAGGGTTGTTTGTGGCAGATTTTTCTGAAATCCAGCCCCACAAATTAATGAGTTGTCCTTGGATGTTTATTGTCATTACAAGATCACTACATACTCTCACAAGCCAGGTCTGTATTATGGTTCATTCCGTCCGTTAATGCAGCCGAGAGCTGCCACCTTTAACAGGAAGGGGCCGTTTGACCTTTTACTATTCAATAACGTATTTATTACTTTATACTATAATAAAGTGTTTATTTTCTAGTTCACAAGAAATCCCAGCCTGTTTTCAAACATACTTTCTGTAAATTTCATTTTTCTGTAAATTTCAGTGGTGAGTTTTAAATATTGGAAAGAAATTTTGTATAAAAAAATTAAATGTTCCACAATTTTTGCAAAGGCCAAGTTTTTTTGGAACCAACCCCCCTTTAGGTTGAACTGCCATTAATCCTTTAAAATTACAGGCCTACTACACACTAAAGCTTATTATTTGTTACATCACTGGGACGTATGTTTTGTTTTGCTTGTTTCTCTCTCTCTGCTTATTAGGAACCTGCCCTCTGGTGCGTGTGATTGGCTTGAGTCCCATGGTGATGCTTGCATCTGATTGGCGGGCTGCTATTGCATGGGGTATAAATGGGCTGTCCTGTGTTGGCATAAAAAAGAGAAGCAAAAGAAAAGAAAGTAACGTGACACAAGCTATTCGAACATCAACTGGCTCTCTTTTGTCTTCTTTATGTAACGACCATCACAAAACCCCTGACAGGTCGTGACGTTATTCAGTAACTACAGGGACTTCAGTGCCAACTGGCTGAACCCAAAACTTAGGGTTAACCCTCTGCTGCATGATGTTGCCTCAAGGCAACAAACCCATTTTCCCCACTTTACACTAATATTATACATATCTAACAGCAATGACAGAGTTAATAATAAAGGGAAGTGTGTGAATAAGTCAAAAAAAAGCATCTATCTGGCCATACGATCTTTTAGTGGACGCTTTTAAAGCTCTTTTTTTAACATTTTAGTATCAATATTTTGTTCTGAGAATTTGCAGAAGTATGTTTGTTGCCTAGAAGCAACACTGTAGGGCAGTGAAATGGATTTAGCCAGTCACAAGCCAGTCAGGGAACACGGCTCTGTATCATTTCTTCCCGTTGTTGCACAATGTGTCCTCAGGGTAACGTACGCCATAAGGACCCCTGTACACATCACTATTTAAAAATGATTTTGAATTTAGTAAATAGGTTGATTTTATGCAGGAAAAGTGAATTGAATATATTTTTTAATTGCTCTGGGTGCAGTAGAGGGTTAAAATACGCAGATGTGTGTTTAATGTTTTGGTTTTGTCTGGACTTTCTCCTGTTGTGTCTGCATTCAGTGTCAAATTGGGTCAAACGATGGCGAAAGTATCACATGAATGAATGTCAGCGAGTCACTGTGAGGTCAGAGATTTACACTCTTAATTAAAAAACCTCAAAATCTTAATCAAAAAACCGTGCACCGTCGCCTCAGAGTCACTGCTTCAGTTTAAATCCAGCGTAGTGGAGAACCAGAGCGACAAAAACTGTGTCGCTGTCCAGTTACTTATGGACCACACTGCATGTAACTGTTTTAGTAAGTTTTAATAAAAACCTCTCTGTGACTTTTCTCTTTTCTTCAGGACACTTCAGGCTCTGGCCTGTGCTTTAAATTCAGAGGCGGTCTGTCTCACTGACTCCAGACCTAAAGAGGCAGACAGAGCATCAGAAATGTGAATACTCATCATACTGTGAAGGATTTTCTCTGACCTCCAGCAACATCGACTTCATCACCACTAGAAGAGAAGAACTACAGAGTGTTTGATTCTTTAAATCTGCCGCTGCACATTCAAGGCCGGCCAAGGCCGAGTCAGAGACACAGCCCAGAGCGTCCAGCAGATCACATTATGATGAGGCTCTAACTGCCCCCCAACACCACGTATTAAGATATTTTTGTAGCGATTTCATTAATCAGTATTTCTGCAGGTAAATAATTCATAGCCCAAACTTTGATAACCAAAAGGAAATCTTAACTCTCTTTTATGTTTTTTCTCTTTAAAGTCAACTTGCACAGGAAATTAAAAAGCATTTTTCTTCCTTAACGCGATGTATTTATGACTGAAGCTGGATATTCAGATACAAACAAATAAAGTGTTTACAAAATTATTATTGACACGCCTCTTAACCAGTCATGATCATCCTCAAACATTCTTTTGTCCATCAAGCCTGCAGTGAGAATGGTGACAACAGTAAATTATTAGAAGAAGATATAATGGAAAGGTGGTAAAGAAGAATGTGTAATATTTGCCTTGTGCAAGGTTTGGGTTCAATTTTGGATCAAACATTGGTGTAACTAGTGTTGTATATCAGTGACATAACTGTGATCTAGTGTTTTACATCAGTGTCGTAACTCTAATGTTTTATATCAGTGGTGTAACTCTAATGTTTTACGTCCGTGGTGTAACTCTAATGTTTTACATCAGTGGTGTAACTCTAATGTTTTATATCAGTGGTGTAACTCTAATGTTTTACATCAGTGGTGTAACTCTAATGTTTTATATACATCAGTGGTGTAACTCTAATGTTTTACGTCAGTGGTGTAACTCTAATGTTTTACGTCAGTGGTGTAACTCTAATATTTTATATCAGTGGTGTAACTCTAATGTTTTACGTCCGTGGTGTAACTCTAATGTTTTACATCAGTGGTGTAACTCTAATGTTTTATATCAGTGGTGTAACTCTAATGTTTTACATCAGTGGTGTAACTCTAATGTTTTATATACATCAGTGGTGTAACTCTAATGTTTTACGTCAGTGGTGTAACTCTAATGTTTTACGTCAGTGGTGTAACTCTAATGTTTTATATCAGTGGTGTAACTCTAATGTTTTACGTCAGTGGTGTAACTCTAATGTTTTACATCAGTGGCATAACTCTAATATTTTACGTCAGTGGCATAACTCTAATATTTTATATCAGTGGTGTAACTCTAATGTTTTACATCAGTGGTGTAACTAATGTTTTACGTCAGTGGTGTAACTCTAATGTTTTACATCCTTGGTGTAGCTCTAATGTTTTGCGTCAGTGGTGTAACTAATATTTTACGCCAGTGGTGTAACTCTAATGTTTTACGTCAGTGGTGTAACTAATGTTTTACATCAGTGGTGTAACTAATGTTTTATGTCAGTGGTGTAACTCTAATGTTTTACGTCAGTGGTGTAGCTCTAATGTTTTACATCAGTGGTGTAACTAATGTTTTACGTCGGTGGTGTAGCTCTAATGTTTTACATCAGTGGTGTAACTAATGTTTTACGTCAGTGGTGTAACTCTGATGTTTTACATCAGTGTTGTAACTAATGTTTTGAATATCAATGATGTAACTGTGATCTAGTGTTTTATATCAGTGGTAATGTAATTTGCTTGTTGATGCACTATTGTAGTGTATCAAACATGTTGATGCTCCTAAGGCATGTTGTTCCTTTAGTTTTCCTAAAGACTGCCCCTCCCCCCCACAGTTACCCACTGTTTAATATATGAATGTTTTTTAATATAAAAGATGTATTATGCAAGCACCCACTGGGCTCTGCACTCTGCTGGCATCACCAGCATTAGCATGTAGCATTAGCATCTCTCTGAAGCAGGAGTTCGATGGATGGATTTGAGTCTCTCTTTGTGGCCCTTTCTGAGCTTCCGTCTGACTGCACTGGAGAGCAGAGCCTTCAGATTTCATCATAAGAACATTATTGATTGGTTCTCTGGTTCTCTCTCCCTCTCTCTCTCTCTCTCTCTCTCTCTCTCTCCCTCTCTCTCTCTCTCTCCCTCTCTCTCTCTCTCTCTCTCTCTCTCTCCCTCTCTCTCTCTCTCTCTCTCTCTCACTGTTTCTGAATTCTCTGTGGAGCTTCAGCAATCGCCTTCTTCATAGAGAGGCGTATGCTGCCCAGGGACGAGCAGATGCTGGGGGGTTCAGCTCTTTCATATCAGCGTCTGGTGCTGTTTGCAGATGGGGTTGTTATTTTGGATGCGTTGCTCTCTTGAGGATTTTTCAGGAAAAAGAAAAAACATCTTACAGCTCCATTTTTATAAACAACTGTATTGGGATGTTAATGTGAAAATGCCTGGGTAGCAGAAACACAGAGATATGAACTATATTTGGCTGTGTAACGCTGGGTTTGCAGATCAGACACACTGAGATATAAATGAACCAGAAGATTTATTCCAATGGAGACAAACAGGGTTAATGCCAGACCAGCTCAATAACCAAACGAGTAAGACAAAATACATGGGCATAGGCGAAAACAGGCGAGGGTCTTAACCAGAGAAAACACATCCATGAAAAAACCAAAGCCAAAGCAGGAGCGAGAATCGAAAACGGAAAAAACAAGCGAGCTCAAACACGGAACTGCAATCAGAGAAACAGACGGCTTGGTATGCACTGATACCTCGCAAAGACAAGGCTCAGACAGACGGGTATATATACAGAGCAAAACAGGAGGCGATGATTAGTATTCAGGCGACTGTGATCTGCTGGGTGGTTTGTGATTGGCTGGAAGAGTCTCGTGACTGACAGAGGGACTCAGGAAGCATGACAGGCTGTAATTACACCCGCTTGCATATGGTCAATAACGCCGGACCAAAGGCTAACATTTTTCAGCATGACCACAAAGGTTTGGCCCTTGAATTAGACACATAATGCCATCCTTTTCTCTGTACATACAGGGGATCTTATAACTGTAACAGCAGAAAAAATGAGGACCTCTTTCAATTGTCAAATTATTCTGACACTCAACCACTTACGTGTAAAATCCCAGGCTTATTACACACTAAGGCTTATTACTCAGTAACTACAGGGACTTCAACGCAAACTGGCTGAGCTATTCATAGGTTATAGACGTGTGTAATAAAACTCAGGGTCTACCAGTGGACCCATGGCTTGTAAAGTGGTTAAAGGAATAGTAAAAAATTACATTAATACAATTTATCCTAAATGTAGGGGACAGCAGGGCAAAACCTAGGACCTTTAGCTTTTCGCTAATAGTTTTAAAAAGTATTTAATCTCCTGCCATCCATGACCTAATCAGCTGAAATTAGCAAGTATTACAACTAAGCCTGTAAATGGAGTTCACTGCAACAAACTAAAGGGCGAGTTTTAACAAATGTCTAGAAAACAGAGGCAAAACAGAATTAGTTTTATGTAATTATACCTTGCTTGAACCAGGCAAACATTCCAGCCTAAATACATGAAAATATGTTTATCAAAATAAATATGATTAGTGAAAAGATGCTGTTTCAAACTTATTTTTGATCATAAAGTAGAACGGGAAATACAAACACTGTAATAAGGATAGGGTGGTCTGGGTTCGATTCCCCGCCCGGGCAACCTCCCATAATCCAAAGACTTGCAGTTAGGCAGATTGGAGATGTTAAATTGCCCCTTTTTGTGAGTGTGTATTTCTGTGTTTCTGCTCTCCTGTCCAGGGTGTATCCTGCCTGAATGCTGGGACAGGCAGCAGCACCCCCTGGGATCCAGGAGGATAAGCGGTTTTAGGTGATGAATGACTGAATAAAGACATTCATAGCGTGTTTTATGAAGCTGCGCATAAAAGGTTCCAAAAAAATGACTGTACTGAATTTAATGGGGGGTTATGGACTTCTCTCAAGGTATGTATTGGTAGACTGGTTGTAACAGCATGTTAAACTAAGCCCCCTGTGTGGAGGCTGCAGTTTAGCCTCTACAGCTCTCACTGTGAGCTGTTTATATGCTTATAAATGGTGTTACATTAAAGACACAGAGAGGGAGATTAAAATAATATAAGTGTGTTTTTTTCACATATATGAACAACTCAGTAATCAAAACGATCAACACGATGACAAAAGTATCTTTCATTGTACACAACCATCAATCTCATGAATGAATCTTGAGAAACGTCTGGTTGCTGTCAAAATTCTCAGATGGCGTAGTAGTGTGGGAATATGGGAAGATGACCAAAAGCACATCCTACTTCAGGCGTGTCAAACTGGGGACCTACGGGGACCCAAAGTGCTGTGGGAATTGGCATTTACCCTCATTTAATGCTCTGAATTCAGTTCATGAAGGCCAATTAGCTGGTGAGCTCAGGTGTATTTAACGAGGACGTGTGCTGAAGTCTGCAGTGTTTTGGCCTGCGAGGTCTGGAGCCTGATATGGGCCCTACTTGAACCTGTTTAACTACATAAAATGTCCATGTTACCGTTTCCCTGTTTTAGCTTGTGCCCTCCACTCGTCCCTCAACCAAGACCTTGTTGGATGTTTTGAATGAATAATTGTTATATTTGATAGTTCTAACAAGTAATGTTAATAAACTATAGGATAGGCCTTAGCTTGCATGGGAACTTGGACACCGGAGTGCCCTCTTAACAAAGAGTCCTCTAGACGTTTGTGAGAATCGGCTAATGCAGCTGTGTGAGAACGAAGAAGCTGTCCTTGAGATGATAAGATCTCTGGAGTAGGTGAATTTACAATGCGACCAGTCAAAAAGCTAATGCCCTTGGGAGGGTGGACCATCCTGGTACAGCTAAGATATTTTCAAAAAACATATAACATGTATGTTTGGAGATAAAGATTCCCAAGGAAAAGTGAAGTTTTGGAAATGATGGGAACTAAGATGGTATAGAATTTTATAGAAAGGGAGGGGTGATTACTTCATCACCCCAAACAGGATATAAAAATGGGTGTTTCGCGATGATCTTTGCATTGCAGTTGTCCGGGAACCTTTCTAAGTTAAGTGACCCTTATTAAATTAAATTTCACCTCTGCATTTAACCCATTCGTGACGTGATACACTACATACACACTAGTGAACACACACACTAGGGGGCAGTGAGGACACTTGCCCAGAGCAGTGGGCAGCCCTATCCACAGCGCCCATGGAGCAGTTAGGGGTTAGGTGTCTTGCTCAAGGACACCTCGGTCATGGACTGTCGGCTCTGGGGATCAAACTGGCACCCTTCCGGTCACAGGGCCAGTTCCCTAACCTCCAGCCCAGCAGTTATCACTTAAGGTAACAACATTAGAACCCACTAGGAGAATCCATCTCTGTCAAGAGGGCCTTGGGCACAGAAGAGAGGCTCTTAGGCCCGACAACCTGTTTGCTGTCAGAAGTTTACTTCTCTTGTTTTGCTCTGGAGCTTACGACGCTAACGTAGCTAACAGGTGATGGAAGCTTATGGAAGCTAATTAGCATGGTGCTAACTTATCACTTTAAAATGTTTAAAATCGCAAGAATAAAACACAGCAATCCATCCAAGATCGACCAAGTATGAACGCGCAGGTGGACAGAAACCCAAAGGACCCATACTGACCAGCATTTTGACTGGCCTCCTCTCCAGGAGCGCTCCCTCGGTCTCGTTAATGAAATTAGATGCAGTGATTGACCTTTAAACAGGGCCGGCAGCCTGTAGCAGAGGATTGTTTCACACCATGTTAATTGTAGGATCAAAAACAGGCTTTACAGCCTCACCTGAGGTGCCTCCTGCAGCTGGACGATAAGAGCCAGGCTGTATGTGCCGGCTCTAAGGTGATATTGCGGTGTTTTCAATAGAGGCTCCAGCCTGGACAGATAACACAGGCCAGCTATCCTGAAGCACTAGAGAGAACATCACTGACCTGTGTTTGAATAACATCTAACTTACAATCCAATTATGATTTCAAACTTCGGGCAACGGTACTGTTAGCATATTGCCAGTTAGATGTTTTTCAAATTTCTACCTTCACACTACCAGTCAGAATTTTGGAATCTCTTTAGTTGTTGGTCAGTTTAGTCACTTTTATACACAAATGAGCCCAAATAAACTTTGCATCCTGCCTAAAAACAGGTCTGACCCACCGAGGCATGGACTCTACAAGACCTCTGAAGGTGACCTCTCATATTTGGCACCAAGATGTTAGTAACAGATCAACTAAGTGTGGCAAGTCGTGAGGAAGAGCCGGAGTTGTTGTGCCAGCACATCTCACAGATGCTGGATCAGATTGAGATCTGGGGAATTTGGAGGCCAGAGCAACACCTTGAGCTCTTCGTCACATTCCTCAAATCATCCATCCATTTTCCAAGCCGCTTCTCCATCAGGGTCGCGGGGGGTGCTGGAGCCTATCCCAGCAGTTATCAGGCGGAAGGCAGGTTACACCCAGTCCATCGCAGGGCAGACAGACAGACACTCACACCTAGGGGCAATTTAGCATATCCAATTGTCCTGACTGCATGTCTTTGGACTGTGGGAGGAAACCGGAGAACCTGGAGGAAACCCACGCAGACACGGGGAGAACATGCAAACTCGAATCGAACCCAGGCCCTCCTCAGCACTACCCACTGCGCCACTGTGCCGCCCATTCCTCAAATAATTCCTGAACAATGTATGCTGTGTGGCAGGGAGCATTATCCTGCTTAAATAGGCCGTCGCCATGAAGGGATGTACCCGGCCCACAATGGCGTTCAGGTCTGTGTCAAATAGACATCCACATGAATAATGCTGGACTAGAACATCCATAAGAGCATCAATCTCCCTCTGCTGGCTTGTCTTCTTCCCACAGTGTATCCCAGGTGGACGCATACATACCTGGTCCATGTGATGTAAAAGAAAATATGACTCATTGGACAATCGCTCTAAGGCCCAGTTCTGACACTGACATGTGCATTGTAGGTGCTTTGGGTGGAAGATAGGGGTCAGCAGGGGCGCTCTGACTGGTCTGCAGCTACAACGATGCTCAGATCTTCACAACTGCCCATTTCTCCCACGTCAACTACAAGAACATTTACATTTACATTTACAGCATTTAGTAGACGCTCTTATCCAGAGCGACTTACAAGAAGCGCTTTCTCTGTCTAGAGAAAGAATCTTTACTAGTTACCAGTAGGTTAGAGAGAAAGACGGTCCTGAGTTACACTACACTACACTACACTACACTACACTACACTACACTACACTACAATACAATACAATACACTACACTACACTACAATACACTACAATACAATACACTACACTACACTACACTACAATACAATACACTACACTACACTACAATACACTACAATACAATACAATACACTACAATACAATACAATACACTACACTACACTACAATACGCTACAATACACTACACTACACTACACTACACTACAATACGCTACAATACACTACACTACACTACACTACAGTACACTACACTACACTACACTACAATACGCTACAATACACTACACTACACTACAATACAATACACTACAATACAATACACTACACTACAATACGCTACAATACACTACACTACACTACACTACAGTACACTACACTACACTACAATACGCTACAATACACTACACTACACTACACTACAATACAATACACTACACTACAATACACTACAATACGCTACAATATGCTACAATACGCTACAATACAGTACACTACACTACACTACACTACAATACACTACACTACAATACAGTACACTACACTACACTACACTACAATACACGACACTACAATACAGTACACTACACTACACTACAATACAATACACTACACTACACTACACTACAATACGCTACAATACAGTACACCACACTACAATACAGTACACTACACTACAATACAGTACACTACACTACACTACAATACAATACACTACACTACACTACAATACACTACACTACACTACACTACACTACAATACAGTACACTACACTACACTACACTACAATACAATACACTACACTACAATACGCTACAATACACTACACTACAATACAATACACTACACTACAATACACTACAATACACTACACTACACTACAATACAATACACTACACTACACTACAATACAATACACTACACTACAATCAGTACTTAACTCAGTGCTGATTTAAGTGCTGTGTAAAGAGACGGTCTTCAGTCTGCGTTGGAAGACAGCGAGAGACTCTGCTGTTCGGACAGCCAGTGGGAGTTCATTCCCCCACCTGGGCTCCAGTACGGAGAACATTCTCCACGCTTGTCTTCCACGCGCCTTGAAGGACGGCGGGTCAAGCTGAGCTGTACTCAAAGCTCGAAGGGCTCGTGGTTCAGTTCGAGATTTCACCATTGCCATTGAGCAGGTAGGGGCTGGTCCATTTCTGGCTTTGTAGGCCAGCATTAGGATTTAAATCTGATGCAGCTACAGGAAGCCAGTGAAGGGAGCGCAGCAGTGGGGTGACGTGGCTGAACTTGGGCAGATTGAAGACGAGTCGTGCTGCCACATTCTGGATGAGCTGCATGGGAAGACCAGCCAAGAGTGAGTTGCAGTAGTCAAGCCTTGAAATGAACAGAGACTGCACGAGCACCTGGGCGGCCTCTCGGGTGAGAACTGACCGTTTGCCCACTGTCTCATACAACCTGCACCTTGACATACTCATAAGCTGCGTTCCAAAGTCTAGGCTGCATTTCTCGGCTGCTGTGTCATAGCAGGCCGTTCCAAGGCGAAGGACCCTTTGTATGCAGCCTAGAAATGCAGCCTACATTCAGAGTGACTTCAAGGATGCGGCAGATGTTGCCTTCCAGGCATTCGTAATATCCGACTTTTTCCTCCTACATTTTGAGAAATCTGTCGTTCCTTTTCGTTTCTGTTTGTATAAAAATGTAACATGTCAAAACGAAAGAAAAGAAAGAAGCGCAAAGCCAGAGCACCAATGATGGAAGTAACTTAACCTGTAAATAGAGCTCAATATAGAAATATGTCCACATATGCAGTCGAGACTGACGTGGCTTTTTTCTGAATTTCTACAAACACCATTTCATTTTATAGTAAATGAGTTTGGGCTGGTTTATGTTTATGAACAGACGCCTACAGATCAACACAGTAAAGGAGCTCATCTGTGATCCTGAGTTTAAAGCCAGTTTTTATTCAACTTAAACTTGGAACTAAGTTGTAAATAAATCTGAAACTGAAACTTTGCTTGTGTGTAAAAAGTGATTTCAGAGCCACTCGGTTCTCCCTGATGGAAACTGTTTACCTTCAGTGTTTTGAGCTTCTGATCATTTTAATAGACGTCAGCGTCACTAATTAATGACCTTCTATTAAAAGACTGGTTTACCAAGAGAGACGCTGGAGGACTTTCACCTGAAATGAGTTCATGAAGCCAGTCTGGTTATAAAAATGATAACAGGACATCAGAGCCAGAATTACTCTTTTAGTACTTTTACTTTATACTTAAGTACATTTGAAGGGAAATACTTTAGTACTTTTACTCAAGTGGAGGTCTAAAGGGAGAAACTTCTACTTTTACTGGAGGAATATTTTACCTTGGGGGTCTCTACTTTAACTCAAGTACATGATTGTTGTACTTTGTCCACCTCTGCGTTTGTGTGACCAATACGTTACTAAGGAGGGGTCTTCATGGGACAGTCCTACCGAGGACCCGCCCTACCTCGCCTGCAGCCTAGGCTTTGGAATGAATCTATGGTCTATGGGAGATACATGGCCACTAAAGAAAGACAGGCGAGATGACTACTCTAGTATTCAGGGGACAGTGACCTCTGTGGGCGAGAAGGTGAAACTTCAGCACATTTCTTTTGAGATGAGAAGGAGCACAAAACGAGGATGCTAGAATCATTTTACAAATCGGGAAACTGCAACTTTGATTGTTCACCAGTCTTTCACTTCAAAGAAGAAGAAAGGCTGCATCGGTAATGTAGATTACAAGGGCCACGAACAAAGTAACTATGACACAACCTCGAATGCTAGACTTTCCTCTTCATCAGAGTGTCGGTTGGTTTTAACAGGAATGCCTTCGATCTTTTCTCTGTCTGATAATTGGGCAACTTCTACAGCTCCTGAATGAGGCCATTAGAGCCACATTGGTTGTATGAGAACGCTTTAAAGAGAAGCTTTTGTTGTGGACAATTTCCTTTTGATCAAAGGTACTCGGCCCGCTTGGTCTAAACTGTAAGCCGTCTGATTGGTAATCACTAATAACAGCCACATGCTGGGAGCACAAAGGACCAGGATGATGCCGAGCGAGATGTCAATAAGAAGATCGCTCTGTGAATTCACTCTTACTTTAAAGCAGGAGACGGTTCTTTTTCCCAGGACTGGAACTGATGGAAATTCAGATTAATTGGTTGAGGAGAGCCGCTGAGATGCCTTATGTGTAGAATCGTATCTTATCTCCACAGCACACTGCAGTTAGAAGAGAAGAAACGAGCCTGATCCTTGTGAGATGATCAGTGGAAAACATCTGGTAAGAATGAATGTGTTGACTTGCACTCTATAATCCGATCATAGTCAGATTTCTGCAGTTATCTGATTATTCAAACGGTCATGTAAACAGCACACTCTGATTCTTTAGAGTGTAAGGTCTAGAAATCTGATAAAGAGGCTGGATTTTAGCTCAGTAATCAGACTCCTCAGTGCTGTGAGCTCTTACTCTGATTTCTTTCGGATTTCTCAGTCTGAGCAAGTGTGAAAACAGATGGCGGTACCGCAAATAAGCGAGCAGTGTCACCACATGACGCAGTAAAGCGCTTTTGAAGCCTTTTATGAAACCAAATACAAGCTCGACGAAATGAAGGATTGAAATATTCTTCTAAACAATGTTTGTTCATATTTTCATGTAAAGTCGTGTGATGTTTTAAAAAAAAGGTGCAGATAACGTTTGAGTTTTACGTTAAGTTTACGCTGCATCTCCTTCTGAGTTTATCGGCTGGTTGTACAGCAGAAATCTGATTATTGTCTGACTCACATAGACCTGGAGCTTCCCCATTATCTGATTACTGTCTGACTCACGTAGACCTGGAGTTTCCCCATTATCTGATTACTGTCTGACTCCTGTAGACCTGGAGTTTCCCCATTATCTGATTGCTGTCTGACTCCTGTAGACCTGGAGTTTCCCCATTATCTGATTACTGTCTGACTCACGTAGACGTGGAGTTTCCCCATTATCTGATTACTGTCTGACTCACGTAGACATGGAGTTTCCCCATTATCTGATTACTGTCTGATTCATGTAGACCTGGAGTTTCCCCATTATCTGATTACTGTCTGACTCATGTAGACCTGGAGTTTCCCCATTATCTGATTACTGTCTGACTCACGTAGACCTGGAGTTTCCCCGTTATCTGATTACTGTCTGACTCCTGTAGACCTGGAGTTTCCCCATTATCTGATTACTGTCTGACTCCTGTAGACCTGGAGTTTCCCCATTATCTGATTACTGTCTGACTCCTGTAGACCTGGAGTTTCCCCATTATCTGATTACTGTCTGACTCACGTAGACCTGGAGTTTCCCCATTATCTGATTACTGTCTGACTCATGTAGACCTGGAGTTTCCCCATTATCTGATTACTGTCTGACTCACGTAGACCTGGAGTTTCCCCAGTATCTGATTACTGTCTGATTCATGTAGACCTGGAGTTTCCCCATTATCTGATTACTGTCTGACTCATGTAGACCTGGAGTTTCCCCATTATCTGATTACTGTCTGACTCACGTAGACCTGGAGTTTCCCCAGTATCTGATTACTGTCTGATTCATGTAGACCTGGAGTTTCCCCATTATCTGATTACTGTCTGACTCACATAGACCTGGAGTTTCCCCATTATCTGATTACTGTCTGACTCACGTAGACCTGGAGTTTCCCTATTATCTGATTACTGTCTGACTCACGTAGACCTGGAGTTTCCCCATTATCTGATTACTGTCTGACTCCTGTAGACCTGGAGTTTCCCCATTATCTGATTACTGTCTGACTCATGTAGACCTGGAGTTTCCCCATTATCTGATTACTGTCTGACTCACGTAGACCTGGAGTTTCCCCATTATCTGATTACTGTCTGAATCACGTAGACCTGGAGTTTCCCTATTATCTGATTACTGTCTGACTCCTGTAGACCTGGAGTTTCCCCATTATCTGATTACTGTCTGACTCACGTAGACCTGGAGTTTCCCCATTATCTGATTACTGTCTGACTCACGTAGACCTGGAGTTTCCCCATTATCTGATTACTCAGGTGCATGTAAACACATTGATTGGATTACTGACACAATCAGATTTTCGACGGTTATCGGATTATTAAGTGCGAGTAAATGCTCTGATTGGATTGCTGACAAAATCTGATTTCCTGCAGTTATCAGATTATTAACTGCATGTAAACGCGCTCACTGATTTGTCAAAGGGTAAAAAAAGCAGTAAACAAACAATCACAGCAGCCTCTAAAAAGATGGTTCTTCAAGGGTTCTTCAGTAAAGAAAATAGTTCTGCATAAAACCAAAAAAACTTCAAGAGCTCTACTATGGGTACGAGGTCAAACACTTTTTGGTGCTATATAGAACCGTTTTCAAAAAGGTGCTATGTGCAGCACATTCTCCATCTATCTGAGGAACCCTTTCACAAGGCAAAAAGACCTTTTAATCATGCAAAGGGTTCTACATAAAATCATTTTCTTTACTCCAGAACCCTTAAAGGACCATCTTTTTAAGTGCCTATGGGATAACGAAATCTTGGAAAATGGTCATGTAGAGATGAATTATGGTGGACTGATATTACCTGACATGCAGATGTTTGTGTGCTGTTCTTCATATCAGTGTCTATGTTCCACATCTGTTTGTGTGATTTATTTTTGCACAGCAGTTCAGATGTAAATGTTCTTTGTGAATATGATTTGCTTGGCCTGCTGATTTGGCCTCTATTGGCACTTTTCAGCTCTGTGAAGCTGAACGTTTGAGTTTAGATCAATTTCTGTACATTGTGAACAGTGTTGGACAGTAACTGTAATTAAGTAGATGTAAAGTAATTGTAATTAGTTTCTGTACTTAAGTATTTTTCGTGACTTTTTCCTTTCACTCCACTACATTTCAGAGTCTAATATCCGACTTTTTCCTCCTACATTTTGAGAAATCTGTCGTTCCTTTTGGTTTCTGTGTGTATAAAAACGTAACATGTCAAAACGAAAGAAGCGCATAGCCAGAGCACCAATCAGGGCCCAGCGGTCCTTTTTTCTTTTTTCTGAATTTCTACAAACACCATTTCATTTTATAGTAAATGAGTTTGGGCTGGTTTATGTTTATGAACAGACGCCTACAGATCAACATAGTAAAGGAGCTCATCTGTGATCCTGAGTTTAAAGCCAGTTTTTATTCAACTTAAACTTGGAACTAAGTTGTAAATAAATCTGAAACTGAAACTTTGCTTGTGTGTAAAAAGTGATTTCAGAGCCACTCGGTTCTCCCTGATGGAAACTGTTTACCTTCAGTGTTTTGTGCTTCTGATCATTTTAATAGACGTCAGCGTCACTAATTAATGACGTTCTATTAAAAGACTGGTTTACCAAGAGAGACGCTGGAGGACTTTCACCTGAAATGAGTTCATGAAGCCAGTCTGGTTATAAAAATGATAACAGGACATCAGAGCCAGAATTACTCTTTTAGTACTTTTACTTTATACTTAAGTACATTTGAAGGTAAATACTTTAGTACTTTTACTCAAGTGGAGGTCTAAAGGGAGGAACTTCTAATTTTACTGGAGGAATATTTTACCTTGGGTGTAACTGGAGTACATGGTTTGTGAATGAGCTGGTTTCCGTGGTTACAGTGATTGACGTTGTTAATAAAGTCATTAAAGTGTGTTTGACAGGTCAGGCTGAACGTATGTGTGTGTGTGTGTGTGTGTGTGTGTGTGTGTGTGTGTGTGTGTGTGTGTGTGTGTGTGTGTGTGTGTGTCTACAGAGTTGATGTCATTCTATGTACTCACAGATTCACTTACACAGTGTTAGACTGCCCCCTGTCTAAATCTACTGGTTATTGCAACACTCAAGTCCTATTTCACCACCAGACTTTTTATCCAGTACGTTGTTAAATAAGAAATGTTTCTTCAAAGGTCCTTCAGTAAGTACTGCACAGAACCATTTCATGCTTAAATGTTTCTTTTCATGGTGAAATGGTTCTTTAGACTGATGGATAAAGTGTTGTACATGGTTCCATAAAGCACCAAAAATGGTTCTTCCATTGTTACGATGTCAAGGTTGCCATAATAGAAGAACCCATTTGATGCTGTAGATAACCAGTCCCTCCACTCCCGAACCCTTGAAGATCTTTTTAAGAGTGTAGTAGTCATAGAACATCACTTCTTTAATTTCCAGTCAAAACAGCTATTAAATACAATCTACTCATCAACTTTAGGAAAAAGGGGGAAAATATATTTAAAAGAAAATTACACAGAAGCCTCAACAACTAAACATCTCATCATGTTTACCTTTATTTCAGCTCCCATTCTTCTCAGGAGACTTGCTTTCAGTTTTTGGACTGGTTTGGACTCTAGCCTGGTCAGTCCATTGCTCTGGTGACACCTGCAGCTTCTTTGATTTCTTCTTTTGTGTCTATTTCCCTTTGTCAGTAATGAGTCCTTGGCAGCTAAACGTTCCTATACTGTATATGTATAATTTGCCGCTGGGTAAATAAAAACAATGGGCAAACTGCAGGTCTGCATGAGTCAGACAGTAACCAGATTTCTGCTCTATAACCAGTCAATGAACTCAAAGAAGACGACGTGACGTAAACATAATGCAAAACCCAAACTTCATACCGCTGCTTTTTGATGAACAGACATCATGAACAGACATCACCTACAAGATAAAGAATATTTAAATCCTTCATTTCGTCAAGCATGTATTTGGTTTCAGCGTGTTTCGCGTGTCTCATGGCAATGCTGCTCGCTTATTTCTAGTACCACGGTCTGTTTTGAGACATGCTCAGACTGAGAAATCCGAAAGAAATCAGAGTAAGAGCTCAAAGCACTGAGGAATCTGATTACTGAGCTGAAACCCAGCCTCTTCATCAGATTTCTAGACCTTACTCCACTCTCAGAAATCAGAGTAAGAGCTCACAGCACTGAGAAATCTGATTACTGAGCTGAAACCCAGCCTCTTCATCAGATTTCTTAATCGGATTTCTAGATCTTACTTCAATCTGAGAAATCGGAGTGTGGGTATATATGACATTGACTATGTTTACATGCACTCAACAATCTGATAACTGCAGAAAATCTGATTTTGGTCAGTAATCTGATCAACATGTTTACATGTGCTTGAGTAATCAGATAATGGGGAAACTCCAGGTCTACGCGAGTCAGACAGTAATCAGATTTCTGCTTTACAACCAGCCGATGAAGAAGACGCGACGTAGACGGAACGTAAAACTCAAACTTTATTTATTTTTTTAAGAACATCACACCACTTTACCTGAAAATATGAACAAACATCATCTAGAAGATGAAGAATATTTAAATCCTTCGTTTCATGCTTGGTTTCGGCGCCGCTCCAACAGTGTTTTGCTGCACCTCCTGATGTCCACCGTCTGATCTCGCGCATGTGCAGACTGAGAAATCCAATGGAAATCAGAGTAAGAGTTCACAGCACTGAGAAATCCGATTACTGAGCTAAAATTCAGCGTCTTTATCAGATTTCTAGAGTGGAATATGGTGTTTACATGACCACTTGAATAATCGGATAACTGCAGAAATCTGATTATGATTGGATTACTGAGTTCATGTAAACACACTCATTCACAGTTTGTACATTCCGTTAATGAACTATTAAACATCTATATTTATGTATCTATGCTGAAATTCATAAATGTGATTAATTCGCTATCTGTAAATGCTCTTCTACCATCCTGCACAGGTTGAACCGTATTCTACATCTACAGTCCTGCATGCGTCCCACACATTCATGTTCATATATACTGCCTCTTCTATTATTGACTGGTGTATCTGCTGGATCCTTTATACACTCACTAAGCACTCAATAGGAACACCTGTACACCTACTCATACATGCAATTATCTAATCAGCCAGTCAGGTGGCAGCAGTGCATAAAATCAGATACATGCAGCAACTTCAGGTAATGTTCATGCAAATCATCAGAATGAAATATGTGATCTCAGTGATTTTGAGCGTGGTGTGACTGTTGATGCCAGACGAGCTGGTTTGAGTGTTTCTATAACTGCTGATCTCCTGGAATTTTCACATATAGCATCTCTAGAGTTACTCAGAATGTAGCAATAAAGAAAAACCATCCAGTGAGCAGCAGATCTGCAGACAGAAATGCCTTGTTGATGAGAGAGGTCAGCGGAGAATGGCTAGACTGGTTCAAGCTGACAGACAGGCTACAGTAACTCAGATAACCACTCTGTACGATTATGAGGAGCAGAAAAGCATCTCAGAATGAGCAACACGTCGAACCTTGAGGTGGATGGGCTACAACAGCAGGAGACCACATCGGGTTGCACTTCTGTCAGCCAAGAATGGAAACCTTAGGCTGCAGTGGGCACATGTTCACCAACACAGGACATCTAAAGACTGGACAAACGTGGCCACTCTGATAAATCACGACATCTGCTGAGGAACACAAATGGTGGGCTCAGAATTTGCCGTCTACAGCATGGACCCGTGGGCCCAGCCTGCATTGTGTGAGCAGTCCAGGCTGGTGGAGGTGGTGTAATGGTGTGGGAGATGTTTACTTAGTACACTTTGGGCCCATTAATACCAATCAATCATTGCCTGAATGCCATAGTTTGTTTGAGTATTGTCGCTGACCATGTTCATCCCTTCACGGCCACAATTTACCATCTTCTAATGGTTACTTTCTCCGTGATAGTGCACCATGTCACAAAGCAAAAGTATCTCAAACCGGTTTCATGACCATGACAGTGAGTTCAGTGTTTTTCAGTGGCCTTTCCGGTCACCATATCTGGATCCAGTAGAACACCTTTGGGATGTGGTAGAACAGGAGATTCACAAAATCTGCAGGAACTGCATGATGTAATGAGGTCAACATGGACCAGAATCTCAAAGGAACGTTTCTAATGTTTGAGGAATCAACGTCATGAAGAATTGAGAGCAAAAGGAGGCCAAACCCAGTATTAGTGCAGTGTTCCAAATAAAGTGCTCGGTGAGTGTGTGATCCCAGTGCTTCTGTTTTATCTTCCTCATAAAAAATGGGTTCTCCTTTTCAGTCCTGGCTCCTCTCAGTCGTTCTCTTTCATGCTCTTTGGGAGGTTCCTCTAGGTGGTTCTTCCTCATCCTCTTAGGGCCTTTTTCCTTTTGAGTCTTGGTTCCTCTCAGTGGTTCCTCATGCTCTTAGGAAGTTTCTCCTTTTTGGGTTTTGGTTCCTCTCAGTGGTTCTTCCTCATGTTCTTAGGTAGATTCACCTTTTGCATTGTGGTTGCTCTAGGTGGTACGTCCTCATCCTCTTAGGGAGTTTCTCCTTTTGAGTCTTGGTTCCTCTCAATGGTTCTTCATGCTCTTAGGGAGTTTCTCCGTTTGGGTTTTGGTTGCTCTCAGTGGTTCTTCCTCATGTTCTTAGGTAGATTCACTTTTTGCATTGTGGTTCCTCTAGGTGGTTGTTTAAGTTGAGGTGGTTGTTAAGAGCCCTTTAAGAGTTTCTCCTTTTGGGTCTTAGTTCCTCTCAGTGGTTCTTCATGCTCTTTGGGAGTTTCTTCCTTTAAGTTTTGGTTCCTCTCTGTGGTTCTACCTCATGCTCTTGGGGGGTTTACCTGATTACCATCCCCCACATCTGGAAAGCTGTTTGGAAAACACTACAAGAGGAAACTGAAATCAGCTGCACAGAGCACTTCATTTACTGTAGGTGGCACTATAACAACAGGAAACGAGAAGCAGCTGAGAAGCTGCAGAGGCCACGGCGTGACAGTCAAGCTGATTTGGTCTGACTCATCCGGTTCAGTAAGTCAAAATCATGTTAAGGGTGCTTCTCTCCGTGAATTTTAAAGGCATCCTTTGATTTGGAATTGATTTCTCGACACAGAACTGAGAAAGTGCTGCAGTGAATTTTCAGAATTCAGATCTGTACATCTTTCCACATCAGCAAACGCACTACAGCATGTGGTGAGTGAGTAACCTGAAAGGTGCAAATGGGTGGATGCAATATATTTTATTAATGTGGAAATGATGCACATTTGAACCGAGTAAATTCAATGCTTTAATATTTTCAGTGCGTGAGCTTTGTAGACACTATAATACTCACTGACCTTCGAATGTGGTTCACGAGTGAATTCTGTTACCCTTCTATTATTTTATAACTGATCATCTTTGATTTTCCTACGATTTTAATGCTTGTTTCCCGTCTTTGAACTGATTTGTGTTTGTTGTGTTGGCTGGTTGTTTCTGCTCACCCTTGTTCACCTGGTTATTTGGATTCTGAGTGTAATACATTCCCCTGATAGCAAGAGGATGGCTCACTTTCTATTCTTAGCCCAATTTACTTTACCCGCTTTCTTCAGTTATAGACTGTTAACTAGTTTAGTAAATCAATTTAATCAGTAAAATAATTTCTAAAAGTGTCGGCAACGTTTTCTATTAAATCATTTCACATCAGGACAAGTCATTATTTTTTCTCTTGGGTG
The DNA here is from genome assembly GCF_015220715.1 of Pygocentrus nattereri. NCBI lineage: Eukaryota > Metazoa > Chordata > Actinopteri > Characiformes > Serrasalmidae > Pygocentrus > Pygocentrus nattereri. The sequence goes on from NC_051212.1 coordinate 53,754,172, forward strand.
TTTGTAATATTTGTCTTAGTTTATCAGCGGTGGACAGTAACTGAGTAACTGAGTAAATGTAATTAGTTTCTGTACTTTAGTATTTTTGGTGTATCTGTACTGAAGTTTCTCCGTTCTGGGCGACTTTTTCCTTTCACTCCACTACATTTCAGAGTCTAATATCCGACTTTTTCCTCCTACATTTTGAGAAATCTGTCGTTCCTTTTGGTTTCTGTGTGTATAAAAACGTAACATGTCAAAACGAAAGAAGCGCAAAGCCAGAGCACCAATCAGGGCCCAGCGGTCACTTTGTTTAGAGCTGGTTGTGACCTGTTGGTCAGACCGACCCAGTGCAGCACGCGGTTCAACGTCAGCGCAGCAGCGTAAAACTTTGGGAGAGTCTGTTCAACATAAATGATGAACTAACCTAACTTTGTGTAAATAGAGCTCAATATAGAAATATGTCCACATATGCAGTCGAGACTGACGCGGCTTTTTTCTGAATTTCTACAAACTCCATTTCATTTTATAGTAAATGAGTTTGGGCTGGTTTATGTTTATGAACAGACGCCTACAGATCAACATAGTAAAGGAGCTCATCTGTGATCCTGAGTTTAAAGCCAGTTTTTATTCAACTTAAACTTGGAACTAAGTTGTAAATAAATCTGAAACTGAAACTTTGCTTGTGTGTAAAAAGTGATTTCAGAGCCACTCGGTTCTCCCTGATGGAAACTGTTTACCTTCAGTGTTTTGTGCTTCTGATCATTTTAATAGACGTCAGCGTCACTAATTAATGACCTTCTATTAAAAGACTGGTTTACCAAGAGAGACGCTGGAGGACTTTCACCTGAAATGAGTTCATGAAGCCAGTCTGGTTATAAAAATGATAACAGGACATCAGAGCCAGAATTCCTCTTTTAGTACTTTTACTTTATACTTAAGTACATTTGAAGGTAAATACTTTAGTACTTTTACTCAAGTGGAGGTCTAAAGGGAGGAACTTCTAATTTTACTGGAGTGATATTTTACCTTGGGTGTCTCCACTTTAACTGGAGTACATGGTTTGTGTACTTCATCCACCACTGTAGTTTTTTTTTATCTAAAATAAAAGTCTCTGTGAATTTAAAATCTATTTGAGGAGATGAAAAAAACTAGTTAGAGCTCGTATGCAGGACAGTAAACAACATACAGAGCTTTCCTACTGATTACCGAATGACCACTAGAGGGTGCTTTACAGGCCACAGATTGAGAAACCCTGGTCTACATCAATCTCAACATGAGAGAAATTAGACATTTCAATTAGATTTCAGATCATTTTACTACCCAAAACACACGTTTTTGCAGTGAACAGCACCAGGTTCCTGGGCATGCACGTCACAGAGGATTCCTCCTGGGCCAACAACAGCATCACTGGCCAGAAGGGCTCATCAGTGCCTCTACTTCCTCCACAAAACTGAGAAGAGCCAGCGCCCCAGCCCCCATCATGCATCAGTCAAACACAGGACAGCACTGGTCAAACACAGGTTCATGACCCCACTCCCCAGTACTGAACTCTGACAGTATTGGTCAAACACAGGTTCCTGACCCCACTCCCCAGTACTGAACTCTGACAGTATTGGTCAGACACAGGTTCCTGACCCCACTCCCCAGTACTGAACTCTGACAGTATTGGTCAAACACAGGTTCCTGACCCACTCCCCAGTACTTAACTCTGACAGTATTAGTCAGAAACAGGTTCCTGACCCCCACTCCCCAGTACTGAACTCTGACAGTATTGGTCAGATGCAGGTTCCTGACCCCACTCCCCAGTACTGAACTCTGACAGTATTGGTCAGACACAGGTTCCTGACCCCCACTCCCCAGTACTGAACTCTGACAGTATTGGTCAGACACAGGTTCCTGACCCCACTCCCCAGTACTGAACTCTGACAGTATTGGTCAGACACAGGTTCCTGACCCCACTCCCCAGTACTGAACTCTGACAGTATTGGTCAGACACAGGTTCCTGACCCCCACTCCCCAGTACTGAACTCTGACAGTATTGGTCAGACACAGGTTCCTGACCCCCACTCCCCAGTACTGAACTCTGACAGTATTGGTCAGACACAGGTTCCTGACCCCACTCCCCAGCACTGAACTCTGACAGTATTGGTCAGACACAGGTTCCTGACCCCACTCCCCAGTACTGAACTCTGACAGTATTGGTCAGACACAGGTTCCTGACCCCACTCCCCAGTACTGAACTCTGACAGTATTGGTCAGACACAGGTTCCTGACCCCCACTCCCCAGCACTGAACTCTGACAGTATTGGTCAGACACAGGTTCCTGACCCCACTCCCCAATACTGAACTCTGACAGTATTGGTCAGACACAGGTTCCTGACCCCCACTCCCCAGCACTGAACTCTGACAGTATTGGTCAGACACAGGTTCCTGACCCCACTCCCCAATACTGAACTCTGACAGTATTGGTCAGACACAGGTTCCTGACCCCACTCCCCAGCACTGAACTCTGACAGTATTGGTCAGACACAGGTTCCTGACCCTCACTCCCCAGTACTGAACTCTGACAGTATTTGTCAGACACAGGTTCCTGACCCCACTCCCCAGTACTGAACTCTGACAGTATTGGTCAAACACAGGTTCCTGACCCACTCCCCAGTACTTAACTCTGACAGTATTGGTCAGACACAGGTTCCTGACCCCCACTCCCCAGTACTGAACTCTGACAGTATTGGTCAGATGCAGGTTCCTGACCCCACTCCCCAGTACTGAACTCTGACAGTATTGGTCAGACGCAGGTTCCTGACCCCCACTCCCCAGTACTGAACTCTGACAGTATTGGTCAGACACAGGTTCCTGACCCCACTCCCCAGTACTGAACTCTGACAGTATTGGTCAGACACAGGTTCCTGACCCCACTCCCCAGTACTGAACTCTGACAGTATTGGTCAGACACAGGTTCCTGACCCCCACTCCCCAGTACTGAACTCTGACAGTATTGGTCAGACACAGGTTCCTGACCCCCACTCCCCAGTACTGAACTCTGACAGTATTGGTCAGACACAGGTTCCTGACCCCACTCCCCAGCACTGAACTCTGACAGTATTGGTCAGACACAGGTTCCTGACCCCACTCCCCAGTACTGAACTCTGACAGTATTGGTCAGACACAGGTTCCTGACCCCACTCCCCAGTACTGAACTCTGACAGTATTGGTCAGACACAGGTTCCTGACCCCCACTCCCCAGCACTGAACTCTGACAGTATTGGTCAGACACAGGTTCCTGACCCCACTCCCCAATACTGAACTCTGACAGTATTGGTCAGACACAGGTTCCTGACCCCCACTCCCCAGCACTGAACTCTGACAGTATTGGTCAGACACAGGTTCCTGACCCCACTCCCCAATACTGAACTCTGACAGTATTGGTCAGACACAGGTTCCTGACCCCACTCCCCAGTACTGAACTCTGACAGTATTGGTCAGACACAGGTTCCTGACCCCCACTCCCCAGTACTGAACTCTGACAGTATTGGTCAGACACAGGTTCCTGACCCCCACTCCCCAGTATTGAACATCACTTTAACTGCTCTAAACTCAGTCTAACTGCACGACTGTTTATATTTGCACTGTTTATACCCACAGGCCTTAATCTGTATGTGCCTTATGGAAGTTTAGTGTTTATTTCATTTCTCATATTTATATTATTTATTCATTTATTTTATTATTATTAGTTTTTTTATTATTCTATTTTTCTACAATTAGTGTTAATTTTTGTGATTAGTGTTTAGTGTTTAGCAATTTCAGTACACTGTATGTCCTGTACATATTGTAGTATTGACAATAAAAGCTGACTGGACTTGTAAGGTTTGATTCTTTGTCTTCCTCATGTTCTTAGGTAGATTCACCTTTTGGGTCTTGGTTCTTCTCAGTGGTTCTTCCTCATGTTCTTAGGTAGATTCACCTTTTGGGTCTTGGTTCTTCTCAGTGGTTCTTCCTCATGTTCTTAGGTAGATTCACCTTTTGGGTCTTGGTTCTTCTCAGTGGTTCTTCCTCATGTTCTTAGGTAGATTCACCTTCTGGGTCTTGGTTCTTCTCAGTGGTACTTCTTCATGTTCTTAGGTAGATTCACCTTCTGGGTCTTGGTTCTTCTCAGTGGTTCTTCCTCATGTTCTTAGGTAGATTCACCTTTTGGGTCTATGGTTCTTCTCAGTGGTTCTTCCTCATGTTCTTAGGTAGATTCACCTTTCGGGTCTTGGTTCTTCTCAGTGGTTCTTCCTCATGTTCTTAGGTAGATTCACCTTTTGGGTCTTGGTTCTTCTCAGTGGTTCTTCCTCATGTTCTTAGGTAGATTCACCTTTTGGGTCTTGGTTCTTCTCAGTGGTTCTTCCTCATGTTCTTAGGTAGATTCACCTTCTGGGTCTTGGTTCTTCTCAGTGGTTCTTCCTCATGTTCTTAGGTAGATTCACCTTTTGGGTCTTGGTTCTTCTCAGTGGTTCTTCCTCATGTTCTTAGGTAGATTTACCTTTCGGGTCTTGGTTCTTCTCAGTGGTACTTCTTCATGTTCTTAGATAGATTCACCTTTTGAGTCTTGGTTCAAAATAATTTCTTATTTTCTAGAAATGTTGACTTACTTCCTCAAAATATTGACTTGTCATATCAAAATAATATCAAAATAACTTTTAGTTCACAGTGGTTGTGATAGGAACCAGCCGCCACTACGGCACATCATTTATTAACCTGAAGAGCTCTTTCGTGACACAAAGAACCATTTAACCATGCAAAGCATTCTATGAGTGTTCATGGTTCTTTGTAGAACCATTTTCTTTGCTATAGAACCCTTGAAGAACCATCTTTTCAAGAGTGTACAACAGAAATTGGCTATGAATTCAGTGCCTGATGTCTGAAACACTGTTTTTGATAGTTTTGAGAAGATTTTGGCCTTGGAGTCCGTTCATGGTGGAGGGATACATAACATGCAGCGCAAAATAGTCCCCAAACCAAACTTATTATTTCAGAATATCCACTAATTTTCCATCATCAACATTCCATATAAGCTCAGAAGACTCGTGTAGGTTCTCTGGTGGTTCTGGATGGTAAATAAAGTGTCTATATCTGTGTTGTAGTCATGGGGACGTCTGGTTCCCATCACCACCACTGTAAAGACGTCTGAACCGTTTCACACCAAACCCTCTGGATCTCTGTGATTACACCTCACACGCTGAGTACTGTGACAATCTTTCCCCTTCAAGTAATAAATCATTAGTTTAAAAATGCATATTAGCCTCTTTCTTTAGACTGTAATATCTTATATATCAGAACGCTTGATTTTCGTCCTCAGGAGTCACTTTATTATCGCGTGAAAGCAGGACTTGTGAAAGTCCGTTCCGGCGAGCTCCAGCGATCCGCGCCGCGCTTTGCGGACATCCCGAGGAGAAAAAAAAAGAAAGAAAGGGGAAAAAAAAAAGTCGCCTCACCTGCTGAGCTTTCCAACATATCCTTCCGCCGGCTCAGACTCGCTTTATTTATTTTTATTTTTCGGGCGAAAAATATATTTCGCCGGCGGCTCGTATGGACCGGTGTGATCCGTAGGTTCTCGTGGGTGGCGATTTGTCCGCGAAGACGGTCGATCCGCCCTCCAAAAACGGGCTCCGCGAGGCGGACTGCTTTCGGCACTGCTCCGCGGCGGCGCTCGCTTTAGATTTCGCGGGTGTGATTCGGCCGCACTCAAATATGGCTACCGTGGAGTGGGAGCTCCAACTTTAACAGCTATTCGGATCTAAATAGAGATTTAACGGTCGTTATTTGTGGTTTTTGGAGGCCGATTTTTGTGGGATATGTCCTTCGATTCTGCAGTGTGAGGCGAAATACGAGGAAAATAACCCGTTTGGATGTGTTTTGTACAGCTGTGTGTGTTTTTTTTCCTCTTTTTTTTCTGTGGGGAGGCTCGAAATTACAGCCCTCGGCAGCCGAACGGAATAATTTGGGTTTGAGAGTAAACGCCGTCGTCGTGCTGAGGTGATTTCTCCTCGGTTCTTTTCCATGGAAAGACGGTGTTTTCGCGCTGCCAGCGGCTCTTAGGACTCCCTAAAGCGGATAAAGCGGCTCGGAATGACTTGTTTACGGAGAGGAGAGGCGCCGTTGGAAGAAGAAAAGCCCGAAAAGCCCTCAGCAGCCCGGGGATGTAACGTTAGCCTGAAACCCTCCAGGGTTTTTCTTTCTCGTGATGAAACGGAATAAAAGAAGCTGCTGAGAGTCAAACCGAGGGGGTTTGGATTATTAGGCTACGCTGGCCGGGTTTTGGACCAGACGTTGGAGAATAATCGTTAAACTGGATCTTTTTTCCTCTTCGCCAGCGGCCGTTGTGGAGCCCCGTGTGTCCGTTAGGCTCTCCTTCTCTGAGGGGACAACAGTGACGGTCCACCTTCCCCTCCGAGAAGAGCCCCAGAAACACTAAACAGAAGTACTGTGTGACCAAAAAAACCCGCTTTTTGACATGAAGGAAATATCCAAACATTGCTAGGGCTGAAGAGGTGAGTCTGAGCACGATAACCGAGCCGTTTTGTTGTCGATAAACACGCTTAAGACGGTTGTTTAGTGAAGGGAATGCTAGTGTTGGTCTCCACAGAACCGTCCAAACGGCCCAGATTGATGGAGAACGTGCTGTGGCCGATTTTGTGTGGCTCTCTAAAGAACCCTTTTTCAAGAAAGGCACGCAGAACCCTCTGTGGTGCCGCGCAGAGCCGTTTTCAAAAGGTTCTGTGCGGAAAGGAACCTGGAATCAGCTTGTTTTTTTTCGAATCTTCCCGTTCCACCTTAAATGGTGCAGCAGTTACATTCGGGTGCCTCAGGCGGCAGAATGCAGCTGCTGCACCATTTAAGGTGGAACGGGAAGATTCGGAAAAAAAAAAAAAAAAAAAAAACAGGCTGGCGAATATGAAGCCCAAGTTCAGCCTGCTGGTTTATACCCGTGTAAAACGCGTCCTCCTTCCCTCTGAAGAACCTTTTCACCGTGCTGGAGAACCGCCTAACGGAGCCTTTCCCTTCTCTGAAGAACCCCAGCCTAAGTTAACTAACCTAGGCTATCACGTTTCTCCCACAAATCCAGCTAACACGTCACCCCCTCGCAGCCTTTTCCCTTCGTTTCTTTCCACTCTTCTCCTTCCTTTCCCAGAGGTTTCACAATAGTAACCCTAGGAGTGCTGAAGACGGGCGTACGGATGGTTCTAGAGGCTGTTTTCCTAAGAAAATGGCTTTCTTGACGGGGAAAGAAAGGCCTGGTGGTCTTTCCAAGCCTTGCCCAGTTTCCCATCCAGTTAAAAGTCTTTCAGTCGACATCACAAAAGAAATGAAGTCTTCCTCACTTCGCGCAGCGTCCCGAATCTGTTCTACCTTGAGCTGAGAGCCCACCATGGAAACCTCAGCCGTTGAATCCAGCCCCCCTTGTGGAGCACTTTCATCATCACCCAGCTTTTGTGTGTTTTCTATCAAGATGACTCAGTTAGCCAAATAGACATTTTATAAACAGATCCTGGACTTTTTCCTCCACCCCCCCCCCCCCCCCCAGCACAGAGCTCCTGGGCCCAGTGAACAAAGGCAAAAAGCTGGACATGCCCCCCTCATGTGAACCACTTGCTTTGTGTTCAGTCCTTAGACAAAGGCTATCAGTTTTTTCCTTGTTCTCACAGCCTTTCCAGCCAAATAACCGGTGTTTTGAAACGGGAAAGAAGTGAGGCATCAGACACGATGAGTGCTTCGGCCTGGCCGAGTCTCGACGTGGTTAAAAAGAGCCAGCTCGTTTTTTGGTGGAGCCATTGGTAGTGTTGCCCCCCAACTTTTTCCTCTTAATCGGAGTGATCCGCCTGGAATTTTTTCCCATTTCCAGTCTGATGCACATGCCTCACTGGTACAACGTCGCGTATTGACGCGTGGAGGACCTTCGGTCTTCGATTTCCGGTGGTGTAGGGCGGCATGTATAGCTTCACGTGTGGCTGGAATGCCCTTTAAACGCGTGTCAGTGCACCAGTAAACAAAAAACCTAGCCAGGTAAGATGGGCAGTCCTTTAGCTACAAAGAGTTAACGGAATCTTCCAACGTTCCTTGGCTGTGCTTGTGATTCAGTGCATGCTGAGTCATGACAGCCGGTGAAGAGAAGCAATGGAGGAGTCGTGGCTTTGAGTGGTCCCGCACAGTTTTCTTAATATACACCTCCGTACGCCCACTCCGAAGCACATCTTTGGGAATTCTTTGTTTTTGCAAGACCGCTGTAGGCCAGGATGACTTGGTGCTCGAACGCTGGCCGTCGGCAAATGAAACATCCCGTTTTTTTTTGTGATTGGGAAGATGTCCTGCTTGGCAGATGCCTCTCAGAGGAGCACTCCTGTGCATGTCAGGATGCTACGTGACCCACAGGCAGCGTTGTGAACGCCGGGCCCATTGTTAACCAAGCGCTCAGCCTCTTTGAGGGATGCACGGCTCGAAGCACGTGAAGTGTAATTGTTTGCTCGTACAAAGCCCGGCTTAGGGAGGGATTCCATGTAGTTCCCGGAAAAGGCAGTGCCCCGTTGGCGCCGCGCCCCATCAGCTGAATGGACAGGTGGGCCAGAGGCGTCACGTCAGGCTGGAATAGCTGGGGAAGCAAAGCGACGCCACCAGCGGCGGTCGGTCAACAGCCACCTGATGTTGCATCAGAGCGTTTGCTCCTGGCTGAAGCAGCGTGGCCTTTGTGTCAGAAGAGCTGTGTGTTTAGTTGTGTCTAAAAGAATCTGGAACTGGTGAGAAGCAAGTTTTGATTTCAGCACCTGCAGCTTGTTAGTGACGTACGGTCAAACAGGTGGGGTAGAGCTTTCAGGGGCAATGGAAGGTGTTGACCCTCAACACTGCAGGCTTTTTGTTTAGCTGTTATGTTGAAGTCTCCCTGAAATCTGAGTAGACTTTGTCATCTTAGTTCACGCGTCCGGTCACGTTAAATATAATTCTTCATGCTGTACCGTTTAAAAAACGTGTGATCTTTGGAGAAATTTGATTAAGTCGCCATGCACCAGCGGGCAGGAACTAGTAGTAGTAATTCTACTGAGAATCTTTAAAATAATAGTAACAACAATAATTCTGTCTCTTCTTCCACCCTTATCTTTATTGAGAGACAATGTGTGTGTGTGAATGTATAAATTTTTATATATATATATACACACACACACACACACACACACACTATATTTCCAAAGTATTCGGTCGTCTGGCTTCACACGCATATGAACTTGAGTGACGTCCCGTTCTTAATCCATAGGGTTTAATATGATGTCGGCCCACCCATTGCAGCTATAACAGCTTCAACTCTTCTGGGAAGGCTTTCCACAAGGGTTAGGAGTGTTTATGGGAATTTTTGACCGTTCTTCCAGAAGCACATTTGTGAGGTCAGATACTGATGTTGGACGAGAAGGCCTGGCTCACAGTCTCTGCTCTAATTCATCCCAAAGGAGTTCTATGGGGTTGAGGTCAGGACTCTGTGCAGGCCAGTCAAGTTCTTCCCCACCAAACTGGCTCATCCACGTCTTTATGGACCTGCTTTGTGCACTGGTGTGCAGTCATGTTGGAACAGGAAGGGGCCGTCCCCAAACTGTTCCCACAAAGTTGGGAGCGTGAAATTGTCCAAACTCTCTTGGTGCTGAAGCTTTAAGAGCTCCTTTCACTGGAACTAAGGGGCCGAGCCCAACTCCTGAAAAACACCCCCACACCATGATCCCCCCTCCACCAAACTTTACACTCGGCACAATGTAGTCAGACAAGCACCGTCTCCTGGCAACCGCCAAACCCAGACTCGTCCATCGGATTTCCAGACGGAGAAGCGTGATTGGTCACTCCAGAGAACTCGTCTCCACTGCTCTAGAGTCCAGTGGCGGCGCTTTACACCACTGCATTCCATGCTTTGCATTGCGCTTGGTGATGTAAGGCTTGGATGCAGCAGCTCGGCCATGGAAACCCATTCCATGAAGCTCTCTACGCTGTTCTTGAGCTGATCTGAAGTCCACATGAAGTTTGGAGGTCTGTAGTGATTGACTCTGCAGAAAGTCGGTGACCTCTGTGCACTACGCCCCTCAGCATCCGCTGACCGTTCTGTCATTTTACGTGGCCGACCACTTCGTGGCTGAGCTGCTGTCGTTCCCAATCACTTCCACTTTGTTATAATCCCACTGACAGTGGACTGTGGAATATTTAGTAGTGAGGAAATTTCACGACTGGACTTGCTGCACAGGTGGCGTCCGATCACGGTACCACGCTGGAATTCTCTGAGCTCCTGAGAGCGACCCATTCTTTCACTAATGTCTGTAGAAGCAGTCTGCAGGCCTAGGGGCTCGGCTTTATACACCTGTGGCCATGGAAGTGATTTGGATGGGTGACTGAATACTTTTGGAAATGTAGTGTATTATGTTTTATTTATATCGTGTAAGTTATGCAGTTATGAGGGTGAGAAATTGAAGGTGGTCCCATATGCGTCCTTATGGTTTAAAGAATGAAAAGCAGTTTCAGGAGACCCCCAGATGAAAGTAAGACACGCATAGTAACACCACTGTCTGACTCATTTTCCCGAAAACGGATCGTGCCTGTAAATGACAAATGAAGAGAAAAGAACTCCTCCTGAAACCTGCGGCGAAAGTCTTACCTGTTTAGGTTCTGATTCCTTGAAATAAAGTTAAGTGCTGTGTGGGAACAATTACAGTTTATATCATAATTGCGTATATCACAGTGGCGCTTGACGGTAATGGCATCAAGTCATTTAGATTGATCGAATTAGGCGCAGGCGGGCACACGGCCTCCCTGAGAAATTTCGCAAATCTCATAGTCTGTCATCTGTTTCGTTGAGCCAGCCGTTCTCCGACGCTGGAGGCAAGATTTCTGCCACTTTATCTTCCCATACAGTGCATAAAGCCATTAATGGTATCTGCAGCCTGGTGGGTTGTTAACACGTTGCGTATAACAGGTGGATTGATGCTCACTTCGGTTTCATGAGTCCTCAGTGGAGGGATGAGCTTCTACGTTTGACGTCTTCGCTTTCTTGTTAATTTTAGCAGGTTTTATTTTTGCCCATTCGTGTGGAGCTTGAATAGGACAAGCTTTTAAACTAGTGTGTAAGGATTTTTAGTCTCAAAGGAAGTTTTAGGGGCAAGTAGGTGAACCAAGTTGACACTAAGCTTGGACTATAATCTAAGACCTTTTTTTTGCAGAATTGGCTCGATAAACAATGTTATTGTCATCCAGAATTAGATGAAGTCCCGCATGTGAGCATTGCAGAGCCTCGCCCTATGCGTTGCATTTAATTTTCCTGGATTGTAATGTAATTATTATGTTGTTACCAACTGGGCTGGCTTCTTATATTGCTTAAGGACTTATAACAGTAGCTATAATTAGTACAGATGGCTGTTTACATCCAATAATTCCCAATATTTTTATTTTTGCCACCGAAATATTGCCAAATTGGTGATGTTTTCTGTTTTTCTGGACAAGCTTGTCCGTTTTACTCGATTCCTTTACCTGTGCCCCAGCGTTCTTTCGCCAGACCAAACATCAGGTGTTATTTGGTGATTTTGTTAGTTGATGTTTTTTGCATTGGCTTTAATTGTGCAGTCCTTTCTGTTGATTTGTTCTATTTTGCGCTGACTAGATTAGAGTAGCAGTACAAAAGGGATGGTCAACAAAAGGCAAAGCAGCAAAAAGCGTGTGGTCTCTTGATAAGGATGTTATAATTTGCATAATATCTAAATATTTAAATGATCGTGATATTTAGTGGTATGAATTTTCAGCTCAAGGACAGTTACCTGTAACGAGAGAGTTTAAAACGTGGCAAGATCAGAAATCTTGGTCGTATTTAGTCCTGAAACACTGAATCACTATAATTGTGGTTGCAGTTAAAGCTGCAGAGATAATATTACTGCACGTTGTGATTGAAGCACACCGGCGAACTCCTGATGCAGGTGTGACCGCTTACAATTCGACCTGCGTTATTTTGACCAAAGAGATTTGCGTTTGAACTCCTTGATGTCTTTGTGTTTTCCATGTATGCTCAGCTGTTTTCCTCTCCTTCTGTCAGAATGTCATCAGAGGAGAAGATTCTGGACCCCTCTGACAAAGGACCCTCGCCACTTCTTGGTGGCTCTGTGGCCACGCCCGCTGGAAGTCCCGCCTCCACAGATAAGCGGCCCCGAGGCCGGCCTCGAAAGGATGCTCCCTCTGCGGCCGCCCAGCCTGCCCCTACACCCAGACAGAGGAAGAAGTAAGTTCCACTTCTCTTCTAAACTGCCGCCGAGAGCCTGAGAGTTCGTTCTCTTAGAGCGATGATTCTACCAAAGCGTGGACGCACACTTTTCCCCTCGTGCCTTGTCAGCCAAGACCTGTTTGGCAGAGAGGTTTTCTGCTTTAGTTTTGCAGCTTTGGAGCAATGAGATGTAACGTGTCTAATGAGGTGTGGAAGCTTTTACTGGGGTCTGGAAGATTCATCGTTTTTATAGTTTTAAGTTGGGAAATTTTAACCTAATAACTCAGAGATGAGTAGATGTAGATTAGCCGGACTGATGTGTTGTGATGTCACAACCACAACTTGCCAGCAGTTTTACAAACTACCTTCAGGGGTCAAGCCTACGTGAATGTTCCCAGGCTGAAGAGCTTCAAATCCGATTTTTTTGCCCTGATGTGAATCGGATCTGGTGTTTTCAGGGCCGTGTGGACGCAAATCTGATCTTTTCAAATCCGACCTGAGCCGCTTTCACATGTGGTCCTAGATCGGATACGTATCCGATTCGTGGCCGTAATGTGACGCTCGTGCGTTACCGCGGCAACAGCGCCAGACATTAAAGCCGGTGAACGGTGGAAAAGCAGCTCATCTCACCTTTTCCTCCTCCGTCTGGCTCTAATAACGAAGCTGAGAGCTGATCAGAGTTAATGATCTTCTCAGCGAAGCTCGTTCTGCTCGTTAGTTTGTGCTGATGATGCAGCGATTCGGTCACGTGACCTCACTGAGTAGGAGGAGCTCATGAGGGTCAGTTCAGGCCGGTTCGTCACATTAATGACAGATTTGAATCACTGACCTAAACGAGTGTGAACCGTCGAGTCATAGAGATCAGATTTGAGCAACGAGGCTTGGAATGTGAACGCAGTCTAAATGAATCTGTCGCACTGGGGGCAGAGAGCTTCCGTAGACACAGCGGAAGGGAACCCCAGACCACCGTCTCAGGAGGACCAGGGATCAGCTCTCGGACTCAAACGGCTTTCAAACTCGACCAGACGTACCGAACGGTCCTGGGTCAGGAAAAAATCTCCGGTATGAAAACGCCCATTTGGAAATTGCAAGGTGAGGGGAGGGAGAGGGATGGAAAAAGATTTATTTATTTATTTATTTTTTTGCCATGTATGTCTGAGAGTCCGAAAACGTTGGTAGAGGAACAATCATAACCAGAAGAACCTTGTCTATCTTTAACCGAGGCTGTACATTTTGATGCTTCTTAGCAGTTTTTCCATCTCTTCCTGCACACACAAACGTTCCGTTTCACGCACCTCGAGTTTTAACACGCGTCAAGAACAAGATCAAAGACTTTTGATCTCCTGATCGGCTGATTGCTCCTGGAAACTTGATGCTTGAACTGAAGCGTCCTGTTAAAACCCTCAGCTCGAAGGTTTGAGTGTTGTAGCTGGTAACGGTGAGTGAAAGTGAAAAGCCACGAATTATGATTACGCAGACGGAACAGAGCCACTCGATCGTTCCGTTCATCGTCAGCCACGTTAGCATATTCGTTTGAGCTTCTCCTTTAACTGCGAGTGGGAAGAAGGTGTGTCCTGGTTGCCAGACGGTGCGAGAACTATATGCGGCTATCGTCCATATGAAGCGATTTATGGCAACCATCGTTCATTTGCAGTAGCACTGATGGTGCCAATACCGAACCCTTCAGTCAGCCTCTTCCCATGAACTCGGGTCCGGTTGGTGCTGTTTGTGTTTACAAGCCTTCGAAGAGTTAATTGATTAACAATCTAGGGACGTCTAGTGATGTTGGCTTGTGTTTGCCATGGCCTTCGAAGCGTGCCGAGTCGATTCACTCATTAGTTTGGTATGTAGTAATCAGGCCGTAGTGGTCTCTGGTACCAGGAGTGGTAATTATAATTACCACTATAATACAGCATTGAATGCTTCATTGGCCATCAGAGTAACTCAACTACTGCATTACTGACATACACCGATCAGGCGTCACCTTCTGACCACCTCCTCGTTTCTACCCTCGTTGTCCACTTTATCAGCTCCACTGACCGTATAGTTCCCCTCTGTAGTTCTACAGTTACAGACTGTAGTCCATCTGTTTCTCTGATACTCTGTTACCCTGTTCTTCAGTGGTCAGGACCCCCATGGACCCTCACAGAGCAGGTACTGTTTGGGTGGTGGGTCGTTCTCAGCACTGCAGTAACTGTGTGTGTTGTGCTGGTCTGAGTGGAGTTTAAACACCTCAGTGTCGCTGCTGGACTGAGAATCGTCCACCAGCCGGCAGCGTCCTGTGACCACTGATGAAGGTCTAGAGGATGACCAGCACAAACTGTGCAGCAGCAGATGAGCTGTCGTCTCTGACTTTACATCTACAAGGTGGATCGACAAGGTAGGAGTGTCTAACAGAGTGGACAGTGAGTGGACACAGTGTTTAAAACCTCCAGCGGCACTGCTGTGTCTGATCCACTGCAGTGCTGAGAATGACCCACCACCCAAACAGTACCTGCTCTGTGAGGGTCCATGGGGGTCCTGACCACTGAAGAACAGGGTAACAGAGTATCAGAGAAACAGATGGACTACAGTCTGTAACTGTAGAACTACAGAGTGGAACTATACGGTCAGTGGAGCTGATAAAGTGGACAGTGAGCGTAGAAACAAGGAGGTGGTCAGTGTGATGCCTGACTGGTCTACATGGTAGTGAAACTCTAATGTAAAGCCAGTGTGGAAACTGAACTGTGTGTGGTACCAGTTTCTCTCGCTGTCATGGACACTTCAGATAGCCATTAGTGGGCAGCGGAGCCCTTTTACCTGGAAAAAAAATCTATAGAGAGCATCTAGCCTGTCTCTTGGAGCCCATTTGCAGAGGCACCTCTTTGGAGTGTAGCAGACGGTCCGGGAGATTTAAGCTGGCCAGAATCCTCTCTGGATGTGAGAACGCCTCTTTTCCTACTTTATGTTGGTCATACTTGCTCTAGTGGTCTGAGTCTCGGGAGTCTGTATAATTGGAAGGTCCATCATTGTTTTATACCTCTTTTCATATATTTGTGTGTGTGAATTAGGCCTTAGCGCTACAGACCGAATGCTGCAATTGTGGTTAAACTGCCACTTTATTAGATACACCTTGCTAGTAAAAGGTTGGACCCCCTTTTGCCTTCAGAACTGCTTTAATTCTTCGTGCCACACTTTCAACAAGGTGTTGGAAACGTTCCTCAGAGATTCTGGTTGGTTATTTGAGTTCCTGCTGCCTTTCTATCATCTGGAACCAGTCTGCCCGTTCTCCTCTGACCTCTCACATCAACAAGGCATTTTCATCCACACAACTGACCGCTCACTGGATGTTTCCTCTTTGTCGGACCGTTCTCTGTAAACCCTGGAGATGGTTGTGTGTGAAAATCCCAGCAGATCAGCAGTTTCTGAAATACTCAGACCAGCCCGTCTGGCACCAACAACCACGCCACGTTCAAAGCCCCTTAAATCCCCTTTCTTCCCCGTTTTGATGCTCGGTCTGCACTTCAGCAAGTCGTCTTGACCACCTCTACATGCCTAAATGCAGTGAGCTGCAGCCGTGTGATTGGCTGATTAGCTATTTGTGTTAAGCAGCTGAACAGGTGTACCTAATAAAGTGGAAGCATTATTTTGATCGGGATAAATCCTCATTTGGAGCTGTGATTGGGTCGAGGATGTTTGGTAGCCTTGGGTGATTCTCAGTCTTGCAAAGGCGAATATCACAATTATTAAACTATATTATTAAACTATATTATTAAACTATATTGTAAAATATGACCTTTTTGTTTTTTCCTCTTTACCCTTTTTCCTTCTCATCGGCCGCATGTCTGCAGATTGTGGCGACACGGTTACCCCAGTTATTCTACCATGACGGAGTTTTGCATCAGGCAGTTCTTCTTGCAGCTGTCATTTTCCGCTTCTTGACAAACGTGTCGCCTGGAGTTTTTCAGAAAACAAAATTTCGCTCCACTGGTGCCGTTCCAGTCAGGGTTTGTTCCGTGACGTGTGCGATCTGGTGAGAACCGTCATTCTGCTGTTTTTTTTGTGGTGGTGAGAGTGAAAACCGAGGGATGGGTAGCATGACATTTTCCTAGTAATACAGCAGAAATGAATATGTGAAAGAGCCATTTGAGGTCATCTGTATTATCATGGTTATAATTCCTTTTATTTATTAATTCTTTGGCTTGGGTGACTGGTCATATCCAGTCCACAGAGATTTGGTGTGGAAAACGCTGGAGTGCTCCTTTAAGGACTTCTGGTAGCCTCTCTAGACAGGCAGCTCCGGTCCGTTCCGTTCCAGGACTCCCCTCCAGATTTTCAGGCCCACCCTTGCACTGGCACTACTTTGAACAACAGATTTTTTTTCCTCCCTCTCCATACTGGGATCATGGGGATAAGTTATAGGGCTCTGGGCTTGGGGGGTTGGGTGCCCGACAAACCTAAAGGGCCGAGCGTGGCTACGCTGCGCTTTTCCATTCGCAGGCGCTCCCAGCGAGCGATGCTTTCCGAGGTGAGGGGCCGTCAGGTTGACTGGGGAAATGGCTTTGGTAGTTAGTAAAAGTTCATAGTGATTCAAGTGGGTTCGTTTCGGAGCAGTTAATCTTCAGCTCGTTCTAGTCGAGCTTAAAAATAAGAGTTCATTACAGGATTATTGAGCATTTCTGAACATGCTGCGGTCATCATGTTAGGACTCCAGTGCTGGGCAGTAAAGAGAAAATTCACTCGCAGTGTTTTCCAGTTAAACACGCTGTGAGATGATATTTATTAGCATGAATGAACCTCTTAAGCTCCTCGGGACCACCGGTGGTCCCAAACCGCACTCGGTCCTGTTCTTCATAACGTTCATACTCCATAAGCTCCATTCAGAAGCTGGGCGTCGTGTGAGGCTGTAGCTCTTCTCTCCAGTCTAATAGACGGTGACGTCATTTTAAACCCTTATAATAAAAGAAGCTGAACTTTGTTTTTCTACTGAAAGTCGAGCCGTTTTTCCCCAAATCTGGGCTCTAAACTATAAACAGACGGCGTCTCTTCAGTGATCTGCTCTGGAAACATCACTTTTAGAAAACAACACAAAGAGCGGCGGAGATTTTTGGCTTTCAGCAGTAAATTGTGAGCATGTAGTGGTGTGTGTGTGTGTGTGTGTGGATCATAAAACACATGGAAAAAAAAATTAAATAAAATAAAAATGTACATTTATTTCACGCAGTTACTGAATAATTCGCCTTACGATTTCGTAACTTCAGATGGACGAACCCAAATATTCCCACCAGCAATAGAGGTTAAATGACCAAACCTGTAGTTTTTGTTTTGATTGGACTGTTTTGTTCCGGTTCCTCTTAAAAGGGGAAACTCTCCACCCATTTTTCAGAACTGCGGCGTCATTCAATTGTTTAGATGTAAACGGTGATCTGATGTGACTGTAGAGAAACCTACTGATTTATTTATTTATTTTACACAGTGGTGGTGATGGGAACCAGACGTCGCCATGACTACAACACATATAGACACTCTATTTACCATCCAGAACCACCAGAGAACCCACCCGAGTCTTCTGAGCTGTTATTGTGCGATATTGGTGATTGGGGAAGTTATATGGAGGCTGTTTTGCCTCAGCGCCCTGCGTGTAGCTCTCCGCTGTGAATGCATTGGGGGAACGTATCGAATGTGTGTGTTTTAGCCCAAAACCTTCTCCAGGTTCTCAGGTTTGGTGTGGGTGAGCTTATAGAGGCATTAAATGCTTCGGACGTCTGGTTCCTTTCACAAATTCTGAGCAGTTCTGACTCGGTATGTTTTTTTTTTAAAAGGCTAGTTTCATATTAAACCCCTCTGAACGGCTTTGTTTACGTCTTAGTGATTGAATTATGCGGGGAAATTAATGGGAAAACCCGATTTTTCCACATATGCTATCAAACGTCTGAATGAATACTGCGGAAAGAACTAAAGATCAGGGCCGATGTGTGGTGCGGTGAAGCTGTGGGCTTCGGTGAGAGATGTTAGGAGCTGCTGTCTGTTTTCATGCCGTGATTGACGGTCTGGAGACTGTCCTTCTACTATTTATGTTGACGGCGGCGTGCCCAAGCCAGCCGCGGTCCTTTCGGTGTCGTCTCTTATCCCAGACAGAAGCCGAAGTCTGCCTGGGACCATGCTACATTTTTAATACCGAGGCCGCCACGCGAATCGCGCCAGGCTTGCCTGCTTCGCCCGGCACGTCCCTGCACCGCCAGCGTCTCCGCAGATGAAGGAGAAGCGCTGTTTAAGGCC
Source organism: Pygocentrus nattereri (assembly GCF_015220715.1). Taxonomy (NCBI): domain Eukaryota; kingdom Metazoa; phylum Chordata; class Actinopteri; order Characiformes; family Serrasalmidae; genus Pygocentrus; species Pygocentrus nattereri. Next base: position 53,772,662 of record NC_051212.1, read on the forward strand.
TCCTCGAACACGTGGCCAGTCGGACGAGCGCCGTACGTAATAACCTGAGATGGATGGGACCTGACAAACCGGGATTACTTTCATTGTGTGGTGTCAGGACTGTCTCTACGAGTTAAGACGCCAAGTTTGTTTTGGGTGTAACGTTCTTTCAGGAACGATTTACCCTCTAATCATAAAGACGAATCCATCTTTTTAGCTTCTGCTGTTCTGATCTAATACTGTTGAGCTCTGATTGAGTAAAACGACCAACCTTTTAAATAGCACACCCGATTAAGCTTGTACAGATTTATTTGACTGATATTTGAATATTTGATTGTGTGTTTATTCTAGTCCAGGTGGGCAGAAAACCAGTAGGCATTCTGCACTTAAATACCCGTATTTTATTCATTTCGCATCATTTTTTAATGAATTTATTGCAACCCAAGAATAATAGAAGTTGCATTTCTCTGCAGCACTAATTTTGGTTGGATTTGGGCACAATTTCTATATTTAATAAACGCTTTTTCCGGCATCGGCAGGTATGTACGTGAATAATATTGGAGATTGACGTCAACCCTCAATTCCTATGATGGTACACGCTTCCTTTTAAAGGTGTCATGCCAAACTTTTTATGAGTATTGTATGAAATTAGGAGTCATTTAACACATCACCGAAGAAGAAAAAATTGGCTAAATAATTAATTATTAATCATTAATAATTAAGTTTTGGGGTAATTGTTCGTTATTCTTGGAGGCATGGTGTACAATTAGTGGTAATAGGTTATTGGGATATTGCGCAATATATCGCTGTCGGAACAAAACCTCGTATTTCTGTTTTTCAGTTTTTGACATAATTTGAAAATGTTTGTTGTCGTTTACATTGTCTGTGAATTTCATGATGAATGGACCGAAAGAAACGGCCCAAAATGACTTGGAAGGACGTCTGGTTCCATTGACTTACATTAAAAGAAAGTATGTTTTTTCCTTCTCCTGTAAAGTTACGAGGTTTTATTCCAACAGCAACAAAATACAGAATACTAGGCTGGATGTCATTATTTTTATTTTGATATTGAATCCTTAACTTTTTTTTTTTTTAATTAAAAACTGAATGTGGGTGTGGCTTAAGGCTGAAATGAGTGTCAGGTGAGGGAGAAGCGTTGATGTAACGTACATGCAGGATGTAATGTAGACGGCCAGTCAGCAGCGTAGATGTTGCAGCAAGCACGCTCACTGGATCCTAAGACCGACTAGGTATTGGAAAATAGGATCACAATTCTGGGATATTCTGTAATATTTATGTAATTTAGTTGGTGCCATTAAAGAAATGGATACCTAATAGAGAGTTCACGACGCAATAGGATCGCCATAATTTTACCACCGTGAGGCGCCGAGGAACCAATCACACTCCAACTGTAAGAGGGGGTCGGAGTTTCTGACTGGTTCCTTCAGTCTGAGAGGAGCTGAGACCCCTGAGCAGAACGTTCTGCGTTCTCCACGTCAATCAGAGTGAATCCGTCAGAACTGAGCAGCGGGATTTTCATCAGCAGTGAAGCTCCAGCAGCTCAGAGCGTTCTGCGCTGGTTCCACAGCACTGGATGATCTCCGAAATCCCACTGAAAGAGCCGTGAGAGCAGCGACGCCCGACACGCTCAGTCCAGTCTGGGATGAGTTTGACTGTGGTGTTGATGTCGTCCGTCCAGCTGGAGGAGGTTCAGACTGAGACCTTGTAGAATTACATAATAAACTTTATGCTCATTTAAACCGTTTACAGCTCACTGCACTGATCTGTGACGATTTACAAGCCAAATCAATCGTTTTGAGATCAGACGAATCTTAGAATCCCCCTGTATTTTAAAGATGCAGTGATGAATCTATAATATCTCATGGTCAATCTTGGGTCTGCATCATTTTGACCAAAATAATTTGCATTTCTACACAGATGTGTAGTTATAGTCTTGGGTTTGTTCACATCTTCACGGTTTAAGTTTTAGTGAAGAAATTTTGTGTGTCTGAGTTTTGTGTGTATGTGTGTGACCGCACCTCACATCTAAAGAACTGCGATGTATTGAACAGTGCTGACCCATTGTCCAGTGGCAGATCGGACTAGTGTATTGAAGACGACTGATATCGATTGTTTTTCAACGCATGCATTATGGACAGACAGTCTAGGTGGTTCATTTGCTGTGAAATTTGATTGACAAATCGAGGGGTGGGGGTGGGGGTGGTGGGGGTTGGTTTAAAACGAGCACCGGAAAGCTTTGCTGAGAGAAAGTAGGCGTTCACAAAGGAGCTTCTCAGGAACATTCTCCACCCAGAACCAGACCTGCTAAACAAAAGTGCCTCCCTCTACCTCCATCTGTCCGTTCTTCCCTCCATGCATCTCTCAGTCCCCCACATCCCCTGGAGACGTGCTTTTCTCCGCTCGACTCTTGTTTGTCTGACTACGGTGGGCTGACTGTGAGCGGTTCTGTTTAATTTGTGAGGCTGGCGATTATCACCTTGATGAAGTGATGCTCGGATTAGACCAGTGGAAGACCCAGCGGGGTTCAGACAGTGATGAACGGTGATGGTAGGTGTGGGTGGGTGTGTTTTTCTGTTTTCTCAGCACACTTAGTTAACGCGACGGTGGTCCCGAGGCCCAGAGGAAGCCCGTCGTTAAGCTCCGTCAGTGCTCAGAAGGTGACGTGCACAGATTGCGTCGGTCTGGTGATCAAGCTTTCAGGCATAATGGAGACCAAGGACTGTAGAGAATACAGTGGTGGTGTCTTTTCGCTGTAAAAGGAGATGAGTGGCTGTCTAGTGGTACAATGTAATCTGCGTTGTTGTTGTTGTTGACCTGTTAATGACCCGTCGGTCATCTATCGCTAAGGGGAACTACGGGGATAAGTTGCCATAAGATACCGGATCTCTGTGCAAGGTGTATTGGCAGAATTGCTAACGGCACCGCGTTTCGGCGGTTTTCCTTGAAGCATTTATTGTGTGGTAAACAAGACTGTTTCCCCTGCTTTGTACACTGTGTGTTGTGTTGGTTGTAGACCTGTTTTAAAAATCACCCGCCTCTGCAGGTTGCACAAGACAATAGTTTGTTGTTGGTTAGTTTGCATACCCGTCAAATTTGGCCTTCCCGGTCATAGTAGGTGGTGTTTAGCCACGTTAAGAGACAAAACCCTGGCTGTCCAGTGGAGCAAGTATCTAAGCTTTTGGATCTATTGTCAGGGAATCATGGGTTCAGTCCCTGGCTATGCTCAGCCACCCACAGCCAGGAGTCAAAAAGAGCACGATGTTAACCAACGTGCACTATGTTTCCAAAAGTATCCAGATCATTGAATTCAGGTGGTCCAGTCACTTCCATGGCCACAGGTGTGTAAAGCCGAGCCCCTTGGCCTGCAGACTGCTTCTACAGACATTAGTGAAAGAATGGGTCGCTCTCAGGAGCTCAGGGAATTCCAGGAGTCGTGAAATTTCCTCACAAAAAAAATTCCCATAAACACTCCTAACCCTTGTGGAAAGCCTTCCCAGAAGAGCTGAAGCGGTTATAGCTGCAAAGGGTGGGCCGACATCATATTAAACCCTATGGATTAAGAATGGGATGTCACTCAATAGTGTCAGTATAGTGTGGGTGTCTGTTAGCTTACTTAACGCAGCTAGATTGTTGGTCATGTGAAGGTCTGCATGCAATAAAACAAAAGCGATGTTTCACCGCGTGGTTGTGCTCTTTGTGTTCTCCTCTGACCATGTTGAGCTGTCCAGTGATGCTACCCCTTCATGAGTCCCAGTAGGAATAATCCGTTAATAAATTCAACTAATAGCTCAATTGGAATGGGACACGTCCATGTCCACCTCAGTCAGGATGGTCTACTCTGATTGAGGCCATTCGGAATACAGTTTCTATCCGACTGATCGAGGTGGGTAGTCCTGTAAATAATCCGTTAAATAGAAGAATAATATCCGTGTAAACACCTGAATCCGATTACATTCCCTATCGGAACGTTTCAGTCCGTTCTGCTTGTGCGTCGCGTCACAGTGAGAGTTCATACCGTTCAACACGGCGGAGCAGAAACTGGTCTGCAGAGGAGACGAAGTTCACGCTCTGATCTTTAAAAGACGGCGGTGGGACGGACGTCCAGCTTATGTGTCTCAGAGCACGACGTCTTCCTCTCGGCCTCCTTTAATAAGGACACGTGAAGGACGTTTTCCTGAGTCTGACGTCATTTTAAAGCAATTAAAGACACAATCACTGCTCACTGCTGCTCATCTCACTCTGACTGGACTCACGTGATGCTGGTTGCCATGGTAACGTCTACACTAAGCAGTCCTCTGTGCATACATGCAGTATAGTTGTGAATCTGATTACTTGTAGTGAGCAGGTAAACGGAGGTTTTCCTTCAGGTTGTTGAGTAGAGTGAGAATAAACACCTCAGTCTGAATCTGTTTTTAATCGAATTGGAGAATCTTTGCATGTAAACACAGCCAGTGAACGCAGGCGCTGGTCTTCACCCTCCCAGCTTGGGACAGAACGTACCATGTTATCCTTTATACCGGTGTGAACTGGAGCTGTGTAACCTGCATAAAAACGCATGGCTGTGGGAGCTGATCTCATTACTGAGATCTTGTCGTGCTTCTCCAAAGTAAAGCTTGACCAAACCTGCTAACATGGCTGATGATGAATACTTACTAGTCCCCACCAGTTAGCACAGTGTCACATTGCAACTTGGTGGCTATTTCATTTCACTCACTGTTGCCGGTCATAAATGCCGATGCCGCTAAGTCCTTTGAGGTGGTAGAGCCCTACTTTTGGGTCGCCAGATCGTGCAGGACAGTGTTCTGTAAATAGATCAAGCTGGTGGATCATCACAGCACGTACACTCACCGCCACTTTATTAGGTAGTAAAAGGCTGGACCCCCTTTTGCCTTCAAAACTGTCTTAATTCCTCATGGCAGACTTTCAACAAGGTGTTGGAAACGTTCCTCAGAGATTCTGGTTGGTTATTTGAGTTCCTGCTGTCTTTCTATCATCTGGAACCAGTCTGCCCGTTCTCCTCTGACCTCTCACATCAACAAGGCGTTTTCGTCCACACAACTGACCGCTCACTGGACATTTCCTCTTTTTCGGACCGTTCTCTGTGAACCCTAGAGATGGTTGTGCGTGAAAATCCCAGCAGATCAGCAGTTTCTGAAATACTCAGACCAGCCCGTCTGGCACCAACGACCACGCCACGTTCAAAGTCCCTTAAATCCCCTTTCTTCCCCGTTCTGATGCTCGGTCTGCACTTCAGCAAGTCGTCTTGACCACCTCTACATGCCTAAATGCAGTGAGCTGCAGCCGTGTGATTGGCTGATCAGCTATTTGTGTCAACAAATATCTTCATTAACCCTGTCTTCAGTGTAAAGCTGCAGTAGGCGTCGTTCATGGGTCAAGCCTGAGCGCAGCAGTTAATATAAGAAATCAGAGTCGTCGTCTGAGCTCTGCCTAAGCGTGTAACACTCAGGTTAAGCCAGACTGTGGACAGGAGGCCGTTAACCGCGTGTAACGTACACCAATCTGGAGGATTTACGAGTCGCGAAGTCCAGTCTTATGGCATTTAGCGTCTAATGAGGTGTTGATTCTCACGTGACTTCGGTGAACGTTACCGCAGGACGCGCCGCTTCTTCCTCAACCGTAATAACAGATACGGTAAAGAATGATGTCGTTTGAAATTCATTAATATTTCCGATGTTTTCGCGCTCATTTAATAATTACTCTCATTGGACGTGGGGTCATAATCAATGGGCCTGAAATCGCTTTTAAACCGAAATTAGCTGTGGGGAACCTGCACTGCAGCGCATATTGTTGAACGGCGTGCAGATGAATTAGTGGTGTCCCTGCTACCAGTGGCACACTTTCACGTTTGTATTTTTTGTGTTAATTCACGTTCATATAAATAAAATACAAGATAGAAGAGGTGGCAAAAGAAGGAGAGCGAGGGAAATAATGTATTTCTCGGGTCCAGATTTTTCCTGGACACCTTCACAGCCGCCACAGAGACTCGTTAATATCATCAATTACATCATGAGCTCAATTTACTGAAGCACTCATTGGGCAAACCAGCAAATAAACACAAACTACACAAATAGCTAGATTTTGAAAAAGTGTCTTGGCTGTGTGTGTAAATATGTATATGTACTATACATATATAAAAATCTATATGTATAAATTGTTTTGTTTATATATATATATATATATATATATATCGTTGAATTTTTTTCCTCAAAAAGTCTGTAATATTGCTAAGAGGGAAGCACATTCTTCAGACAGTGCTATTTATAGTGTTTGCCCCTTCTCAATTTCTTGGGAATCCCAATCTTTGCATATTTATTACATTTAAATTTCACATCGTCCAACTAATTTTAATATAGGGTAAAATGTAAACACACAATGCAGCTTTTAACTGATCATCCGGTTCATTGAAGGTAAAGATTTATTCACAACCACTTTCAGACGTGTTAAAAAGTAACCCCCCCCCACCCCCCCTTGAGCTTTAGGTCTCGGGCGAACGTTCTCCTTCAGGAATTTTTGAGAGAGAGCAGGATACATGGTTCCATCAGTGATGACGAGACATCCAGGTCCTCCCTCAGAAGCAGAGCAGAGCCAGACCATCACACTGCCGCCACCATGCTTCACTGGTGGTATTATGTTCTAATGGTGGACTGCAGTGTTAACTGAATTAAGTTAATGGTTTGCCTGTAAGTTATTTTCTCAGGCTTATAGTGACGGAGCATAATGAATAAACGAGTACCGATTTTCAGTGTTTGAGTATCGGCACCTGAGGCGAACGAGCATCCGTGAGAAATAATGAGACTACTTCTCAGAGGTGATGCATGTCACACTGGTGTGTACACACCTGGCACAGGTATGTTCTCCCTGCATATTCTATATCGGGAAGTTACTAATGAAAACTCTCTTTAAAAACTGGTGTGTCGTGGCAGTGCCATGGTAACGAGCATCAGGCTGCGGGTGTGTGTGTGTGTGTGTGTGTCAGCCTGTCAGAGGGATGCTGAAACACCAGCGAGGAGCATCAGGGCAGAAGGTTTGAGCTACTGCTGGGCTGTATGTCACCTGTATTAGTCAATGACTCAACAACCATTGATTTATAAACCCTATTTGCATTCATAGATAACGAGCATGATAGGCATTGTATTTACACATGATATCCATGACTGTTGGATGCAGGGTACTACGTAATCCAATTAAAACGGCCTAAATGTGCTCTCCTCATAATGTGTATAGTGCCGTTATTCAGTGTTCTTACGATAATGACGATAATTATATTCATCACAATAATGACAAAATATCATATTGCCCACCTTACATTTACATTTATGGCATTTGGCTGACGCTTTTATCCAGAGCGACTTACAATTTGATCATTTTACACAGGTAGGCCAAGGTGGTGTTAGGAGTCTTGCCCAAGGACTCTTATTGGTATAGTGTAGGGTGTTTGCCCAGGTGGGGATTGAACCCCAGTCTACAGTGTAGAAGGCAGAGGTGTTACCCACTACACTAACCAACCACCACCTTAATAACTGCCACCGCTCTTTTCTTCTTGGTTAACATCTGCAATTCTTTGTAGTTTCTTTTGGTAACCTTTGAGCAGTAGAACCCGAGACGGAGGGCGTTATCATGAAATACCATCCCGGCTGTGATCTGGTGGCCGTAGATCATCCCAGCCGTGATGTTATTGGTGATAACTCCCTCCTCGAGTGTCTGAACTGCTTTAAAACAGCAGTTAAATAAATACAGTAAGAAATGAATAAACTGGCCGTGAACGCGGCGTTTAATATGTTTTAATGTTCAGGTCCTTCCTCCTAATTATAGCTCCTTAACGAGCAGCTCGTTGCTACGTCAGAGTAACGAACTCCGCCCACTCGCCGCTCAGCCGGCAGTTCGTTCTCCAGCTCCTTACACTAAATTCCCAAACTGTCGACACCACTGAGCAGCTTTTCAGTCGGCAGCTGTGACAGAAGAACAGCTGAACAACCTGGAAATCAGCCAGAAATGAACCCAACACCATTCGCCAGACGTGTCTGATCTTCAGAGTCGGACCAAATCAGACTGAGCCGTAAAACTGACCCAATATCAGGTTCAGCTCAGTTTGGTCAGTTTGTCCAGATCAGTATTAATGTTGTTTTGTTCCAGCCGGTCTGTGAAGCTTCTTACAGCCCGTTTAGTTTGGCGAATGGTGTTGGGTTCATTTCTGGCTGATTCCAGGTCGTTCAGCTGTTCTTCTGTCACAGCTGCCGACTGAAAAGCTGCTCAGTGGTGACGACAGTTTGGGAATTCAGTGTCGTCTCGTCTTCAGAGTCGGACCAAATCGGCTGTCGGTGAAATCTGATCTTAACAGCGTCCGTTTTCTGTTTGTGGCAAAGTCAGAAGTAAAAACGTTCAAATGGCTCGAGCGACTCCTACAGCTGTGAAAGTCGTTGCTTAGCAACAGCGTCTCAGCGGAGGGGTGCAGTGTGAAAAGCCTGTGATGTTAAGGCGAAATAACAGCACGGTTAGAACGCTCAGCCAATCAGCTCGCGTGGCCTTAACTCAATGTTTTATAATTAACCTTTAAAGCAACACTTAAAGCAGCAGCATTTGGGCTCATTAACTTTCCTTATGCAAACTGAAACATCATCTGAGGCCGTTTCATTTATATATATATATATATACACAAACATGTGGAAAATCTGGTAGTATTGAATTCAGTCTGTATTGTCCAACACAAGTGTTGTGTGGTTGTGCTGTGCTGAGAGAGCGAGAGAGAGCGAGCGAGAGAGAGAGTGGACTGGAGAAGTAACCCAGAGTGGAAATGGCCCTGGGGCAGAACTGTGAGGGAGATGTTAGATGTCCAGGTGTTCATGGAGCTCTGTGGAGTCAATGCAGTCCTCCTTTATTTTAAACCCAACCCACTAAAGTCGTTCTTATTTCATTTTAGTGGCCTCGTACCCTAGAAGTGGCTCTGTAGACAGAAACTGACCATGGATTGAGGACTAGAGCAGGAATTCTGAATGTTTTCTGTGTGTGTGTGTGTGTGTGTGTGTGTGTCTATATATAACACACACACACACACACACACACACACACACACACACACACACACGAGTGCTGCTGGAGTTTTTCAACACTGTGTCCACTCACTGTCCACTCTATTAGACACTCCTACCTTGTCGGCCACCTTGTAGATGTAAAGTCAGAGACGACAGCTCATCTGCTGCTGCACAGTTTGTGTTGGTCATCCTCTAGTCCTTCAGCAGTGGTCACTGGACGCTGTTGGCTGGATATTTTTAGTTGGTGGACTATTCTCAGTCCAGCAGTGACACTGAGGTGTTTAAAAACTCCAGCAGCACTGCTGTGTCTGATCCACTCAGACCAGCACAACACACACTAACACACCACCACCACGTCAGTGTGACGCCGTGCTGAGAATTAAGCTCCTCGGTGGCGTATCTGTGGGTTTGCCGTGTTCCTGGAAGGTTGGGAGTTTATTATTGCTAATTATGGGTGGATTAACATGGACATTTGTGCCGATACTGATACCAACCAATATATCGGACGAGCTCTTTTAAAACCCCCCCAGCAACATCGCTGCATCTGATATACTTGTTCCAGCACCACACACACTGCCATGGTCAGCGTTGCTGCTGTGCTGAGAATGAACCGCCACCCAAATAATATCCGGACGACAGTGGTCCCGTGGTGGTCCCTTTCTGTTGACAGAGGGGGCTGATCAATTGTGGAGCAGCTGGTAGCTACAGTCTGTAATTGTACACCTACAAAGTGCATCTGTAGAGTGGGAGTTTCAGGTAACGTGGCCGACGTGTGCAGGTACAGAGTGGATCGACCGAGTGTGAATCTGTGTTTATCTCAGAGCTGATGATTTCCTGGCCGGCTGACATGAGAGAGGCCGAGAGGATGAAGTTCTTATATGAACGCAGGTTGAACGGCATCCTTTTCTCTCTTCATTCATGACTGCCTTGGGTGCTGGTCAGAGCTGTACATGGTAAATAACGATAACGTCAACATTAGTAGCGTTTTAATCCGTCATCGCGCTCGGCTGTTGGTAGATAAACGGCCAAAGATGAGGAAACTGCGCTTGAGCAGGTACAAATGTGCGCTGCGTTCATGCGTAGCTGATTAAAATACTGCCGTTCAGCGCATTACGGTGGTACACAACCGGTGGGCGGCGCGCAGCCACGGAAACGTCATGGTGTCAGCGTTAAGTGGATGATAATTGGGGCGTGCTTTAGCAGTCTCGATTCCCTTGAGGGTTAAAAGGCAGGAGAACGCTCTGCTTTCTTTAGTTGCATAACACTGGACTTCAGCAGTGAGACAGTCGACGTCACCAGCCACGTATAATCCGTTAATGATCTGACCGGTAGCTCAGTCAGAGTACAATACCTCCATATATACATAGATCAATTGGAATAGTCTGGTCCAGAGGGCAGCAACTTGTGGTCCTTGTTACTGCCCTGTTGCGGCTCCACGGATTTGTAGGGAAAAGTAAAACACTCCTCTTTCGCAGACTGCTGGTCACCATAGCAACACAGGAACAAATCTGGCCTAGGTAGCAGCTAACGAAGAGATGAACGTGGACAATTTGGGGTCACTCCAGCTGGTTTCCTGATATGTTTAATCGACGTTGAGAAACCGTCAAAACGCTAAAAAGTCGTGTCGCTTCTCATTCGCCGGCTTCTTGATCGCATTTTCCCGTTCCACCATTTAAGGCGGAACGGGAAAATTCGAACAACAAAGCCTCGTAAAAAGTCGAACGTCGGCTGTGTTTGCACGCAGAGATTTTTGCCAATCCGATGGAATACAATCGGATTACAGACTCAGACTGAGGTGTTGATGCTCACTGTGTTCAGCAGTCTGATGAAAATCTTCGTTCACATGCTGTACGTAATCCAGAGTGACGCACATGCGCGGAGCAGCGTTGAGAGTAAACGTTACCATGACGGCGAACGTCACGTGAGGTCCAGTCGGCGTGAGATGAGTGTCCAGTCGGCGCGCTCGTGTTTTTAATGGCTTTAAACTGACGACAGACTCGGAGAAACGTCCTTCACACGCGCTTATAAAGGAAGACGTCGGGCTCTGAGACGCATAAGCTGGACGTCCGTCCCGCCGCCGTCTTTTAAAGCTCGGAGTATAAACCTCGTCTCCTCTGCTGACGTTCTTCCACCTTCCGATTGGGGTGTAATCGGATTCAGGCATTAACACGGCTATTTTTCTTATGTTTAACGGGTTATTTAGAGGTTCACCCGCCTCGTTCAATCGGATAGAAATTGTATTCCGATTGGCCTCAATCGGATTAGTGTATTCCGTTTGAGGTGTTTACATGGACGTATTCTGTTTCCGATTGCGCTATTAGTCGGATTATTAACAGATTATCAGGCTGCATGTAAACGTGGCTATTGAGAGACGTTTTACGGGAAACCGTTCCGCTTTTGAGGAAAAGGTTCCTGCTGGAGATGTGAGAAAAGCAGCTGTAGCTGAGCTAAAATTTAAAGCGCAGCAAAGTAGGTCAGCGTTTATATTAGTACATTAAGACACACTGAGACATGTTTACAGCCAAGATGGTAAAATGGACATTAAATATTGTGGCTCCCAAGGTGGTTTGATTTTAGTTGAAAGGACAAAATGCCCTTTTGGGTTGCTGACCCCGGTCATCCGGTGAAATGAGGCGAGTAATCCTGTGAATAGTATTTGAAGTAGAGGAGCAATAGCCATGCTGTTTGTGTACGTTCCCAATCGGAAAGCTCAGATATGTTCTAACGTCTAATGTTGAAGTGATGCCAGTTCATCTTCTGTCCAGCTGAGCTTGTTTTCAGTCCCACTGCCACCACCTGACCCACACGTTCAGCCAGTTAACGCCTGTGAGGTGAGCGCAGCGTAAACCCGTCGTCTTCCTCGGCCTCGGTTTGATCTGCCCAGGTGATGAACCGAAGAGAAAACCTCTCAGGCCTCGTCTCTGATCATCCGCAGAAATTAAATGCGCTTCTCGTTCCTTAGCAACGGGGAGAACGCCGCAGGGTGCTGGTGGAAGTTGGGTGAAGATGGTCGCTGATGATTCATGCATTAAAGATCGTTATGACTCACTCAGGTGAACCGCAGGGTGATGCTAGACTGGATGACGGCAATAAAATATGAAAACAAACAAGTTCCCTGCTTGTTTCCACTCTACTCTGTTGTGAATGGGGCTGGTGATTTCTCTGTGGCTGCAATGGTTTCTTTACCTTTAGATATGTGATGATGTGCTAGTCCAGGAGTCGCAACCCAAATGTTAAGAAGACCCATTTTGTCCTATCAACAAAAATCAAACCACCTTGGGAGCCACAACGTTTTATGTCCATTTTACCATCTAGGCTGAAAATATGCCTCCGTATGTGCTTGATGGACTAGTAAAGCTTTGCTCAGCTGTAGCCGCTTTTCTCACATCTCTGGCAGGAAACTTTCCCGCAAAAATGTAATAGTTTTTAGTAAAACGTCCCTCAATTTTCTACTTTTTATGAGTCTGAACTGCTTCTCTTTCATGTTTGAATTTTCCCATTCCACCTTAAATAGTGCCTGAGACTCCAGCATGTAGCTGCTGCACCATTTAAGGTAGAACAGGAAAATTCGAACAAGAAGTTGGTTAATGAGAAGCGACTGCAGTCTCACGACTTTTTAGTGTTTGATAGTTTCTCGCTGCAGATTAAATGAGCCAGTAAAACACAAATAAGCCTGTTTGTCTCCAAAAGATCGATGTCCGTCTTAAATCTCTCTCTTTGCCGTTTCGTAGCTACTAGCTGGGCGGGACTGTTGTCTGCGTTGCTATGGTGACCAGCCGTCTGCGCTGATCTTCAGGGTTAAAGGGTGAATCAGCAGTTCTACATTAACTCCAGCGTTTAAGACCATTTACTGTTAAACTGTGTTGAAGGATCAGCAGAGCTTTACTTTACTGTAGAGGAGGATTATTTTATTATTACCTACTGATCTGATTCAGCTGTGGAGCCACGACAGGGCAGTAAAAGAGCCACTGCCTGCTGCCCCCTGTTCTACGTTGTTATTTGTTTATTATTTATTGTTTTAGATGTGTGTGGGTTCACTTTCTGCTCTATAATGGACTGCAGCCTACAGTACCAGTCAAAAGCTTCGACACCTCTCTTCATAGATGTTTATTATTGTTAAGAAATCCAGATTATGTTCTGGTTTAGATTCTTAAAAGTAGCCCTACTTTTGTCCCGAAGCAGCTTTACGTTCTTGATCATTTTCTTAAGCACTTCCTTGAGGAACCGCCGGAGAACTGAAGGACAGAAACGCTATTGGGGGAGTTTCAGAATGTTCTCCTTTTAGAAATAAATTTATACATATTTCTCAGCTTATTGGTCTAAATGTGCAGCCTCTTCAACTCCACGAGACCACCGGTGGTCCCAAACCGCACTTGGTCATGCTCTCCATAACGTTCATACTCCATAAGCTCCATTCAGAAGCTGGGCGTCGTGTGAGGCTGTAGCTCTTCTCTCCAGTCTAATAAACGGTGACGTCATTTTAAACCCTTATAATAAAAGAAGCTGAACTTTGTTTTTCTACTGAAAGTCGACCCGTTTTTCCCCAAATCTGGGCTCTAAACTATAAACAGACGGCGTCTCTTCAGTGATCTGCTCTGGAAACATCACTTTTAGAAAACAACACAAAGAGCGTCGGAGATTTTTGGGCTCTCAGCAGTAAATTGTGAGCATGTAGTGATGTGTGGAGATCATAACACACACATTCTGTTAATTTGAGGGGAGATTTTACAAGAATAAATAAATAAAAATCTGCATTTATTTCATGCAGTTACTGAATAATTCACCTTACAATTTGGTGATGTAAATTCAGATGGACAGACCAAAATATACCCTGGAGAATACGAGGTTTAGATGATTAAAACAGATGTTGAGTCAGATGTGCCCAAACTTCAGACCAGTGCTGTCTGGGTCCCTCACCGTTCACCTTTCTGTCTTTCGTCCTCTCCGTGACTCACCCGGGTCAGCGGCAGGTTACTGCTTGTCTCGATGGCAGAATTAAAACCTAAAAACATGTAAACAAGTTCTCAGGTCGCTGCTTTTTCATCCTGGATGTGCAGGCTAATATCATTCCTCGCACTGGGTGTGACTGCATCACCAGTACAGAGCTTGGCTTTGTTTTTTATCTTATTTTAACAAATAATCAAAAAAAAGGCAAATTAAAAAAAGAACCATTCACTGTTGTGCAATTTAACAATAAAAGCAACGTTTAAACACTGAATTCAAGTGATCCCAACAATAAATATCCTGAACAGAAGTGTAGGATATATTGCACTGAAAATGGGAAAAGATCAAGTTTACATAAAATGTGCATACAGAAACTACAGCCCACAAACTCCAGCGTCATCAAAAACTGTGTGTGTATATGTGTGTGTATGTACACACTCACACACACACACACACACACATATATATATATATATATATATATATATATATATATATATATATATATATATATATATATATATATATATATATATCCATTTTCTAAGCCGCTTCTCCGTCAGGGTCGCGGGGGGTGCTGGAGCCTATCCCAGCAGTCTTCGGGTCACTCACACCCAGGGGCAATTTAGCACGTCCAACTGGCCTGACTGCATGTCTTTGGACTGTGGGAGGAAACCGGAGAACCCGGAGGAAACCCACGCAGACACGGGGAGAACATGCAAACTCCACACAGAGAGGACCCCGGCAGGGGAATCGAACCCAGGCCCTCCTCGCTGTGAGGCGACAGCGCCACCCACCACGCCACCGTGCTGCCATATATATATATATATAATTTTTTTTTAAGCTGTTATTTGGGACTTGTTTGCGTTGTCGCTTCCGAATTCTTTAGAACGTTTCGTGATCCGAGTCCACAGACTGTGTCTATGTGCTCGCAGGGAATTGTGTGTATCGAGTGGAGCGTCAGGTGTTCAAGCTCGCTGAAACCTGTGGGGAATGTTGCGCCTCCTCTTGATGCTCAAAAGAAGCAGAAACGACCAGCTGCTTGTCTAATATTGTAGGACTCTTGGAACCGGAATCTGTATGGCTGATGTTTTCACTGCTGAGCTGCTGCTGCTCCGACTGTTTGAACACACTCGAGTTGACCGGCTCAGAAGAGCAAAGGACAAACCGCGTTTTGATCACTTTTCTTAATGTCGTCATTATTATTCAAATTACCGGTAAAGTCTTAGATTTCAACACGTTATTGTAGACTCTCAGAATTCGGCCGCGTTTCTCTTACAGGCTGAAAAGGAAGGTGCGATATTTGACTTTTCCTCTGGTAATTTTCCGGTTTCTGTCATTGAAATTTCTACTTACTAATTTCTGATTGCTTCCTAAAATAACCTCTCTCTCTCTCTCTCTCTCTCTCTCTCTCTCTCTCTCTCTCTCTCTTTCTTTCTTTCTTTCTTTCTTTCTTTCTTTCTTTCTTTCTTTCTCGCTCTCTCTGTCTCTCTCTCGCGCTCTCTGTCTCTCTCTCTTTCTTTCTTTCTTTCTTTCTTTCTTTCTTTCTCGCTCTCTCTGTCTCTCTCTCGCGCTCTCTCTCTCTCTCTCTCTCTCTCTCGCGCTCTCTTTCTTTCTTTCTTGCTCTCTCTCTCTCTCTCGCGCTCTCTTTTTCTCTCTCTCTCACACACACACACACACACACACACACACACTCTCTGTCTCTCTCTCTCTCTCTCTCTCTCTCTCTCTCTCTCTCTCTCTCTCTCTCTCTCTCTCTCTCTCTCAGGAGTCGTGGTCGGGGAAAGGCTGTGGTTGACGATGAAGACAGCGTGGACGGGATGGAGACAGCAGAGTCTGGCGGCACACAGGAGCCAGGTGGGCTTGGAACCGTCCTCCTTTCCTCCTCTCTCCTCATGTTCCCACCCCCTTTATCTTTCTTCCCTGGTAGGATGTAGCTGCAGGAGCCTTCCTGAAACCCCACCTCTCTCACGATCCGTTTGACCACTCTGATACCCCCGCCCGGATCCCTCGGCGAAAGAGCGCATCGAGATGCTCGGTTCTCTGTTCCCGTCTGCCGTTACAGATGGTCTTCACTGCGTTAACCTTCACTCGGGTGGTCTTACTTTTACCACCCTGATGTTGTTCTAGCTAATATTAGCTAACACTAATGCAGCTAACTGATGAGCACAGCTAGTGCTTATTATGAATGTGTTTGCAGAGCATTGGTCACGAGCAGTGAAGTTTCAGACAATAAAGTCAAAATAAACAGCAAATCGAGCGCATTTTCTAAAACGGGGGTGCGGACCTGGATACTTTGCGTTGATTGGGGTACCGCATTTAGCGCGTTATCCACTAGGAACATTTTATGCAAATGCACAAAGGCACAACTTTGTAATTAATGTGTCACCAGCACAAAATAAAACCCTGTTTAACTCATTCATTCTCTGTTGAAGCCCATTCAACAGAGAAAAGAAAGGACCGTTATTATTTGTTATAATTGTTTGATTCGTGTCTGTTGTCTTGGCAGAAGTGTGCACACATTTTGACTTTAACTGTTGAATTTTTATCTCAAAATAACGATGTTTTCTTGATATTTTGACTTTGTGTGGAAATAATGACTCATTTTTAGGGCATTGAGTAAGAATGCAGAGCAGTGCTCATCATTTGAGACAGTAGTTATTTAGAGAGAGTCGTTGATTTGATCAAAAGAATCATAAGTTCTACGTGCGGAGTCATAATATTGGGAAAAGTATTCATTATTTTGTCATTAAAATTCCAAGTTTAGTCACATTCTGCTCCCAGTGATGGAGAAACTTCTAAAATGTGGTTTCACAGGTGTTAAATAACTCGTTAACACAGTATTTATTACCAGCCTTGGTTATTATAATAAACTCATTCTGAGAGGGAAACTCTCATAAAGGGAAATGCCGTGGGCGAAAAGCTCAAAGAGAGCAGTGACCGCACCTCTGACCTTATTATGGGCGTCAAAGAGAAGGTGTTGGAAACGTTCCTCAGAGATTCTGGTTGGTTATTTGAGTTCCTGCTGCCTTTCTATCATCTGGAACCAGTCTGCCCATTCTCCTCTGACCTCTCACATCAACAAGGCGTTTTCGTCCACACAACTGACCGCTCACTGGATATTTCCTCTTTTTCGACCGTTCTCTGTAAACCCTGGAGATGGTTGTGTGTGAAAATCCCAGCAGATCAGCAGTTTCTGAAATACTCAGACCAGCCCGTCTGGCACCAACAACCACGCCACGTTCAAAGCCCCTTAAATCCCCTTTCTTCCCCGTTCTGATGCTCGGCCTGCACTTCAGCAAGTCGTCTTGACCACCTCTACACGCCTAAATGCAGTGAGTTGTGGCCGTTTGATTGGCTGATTGGCTATTTGTGTTAAAAAGTAAGTGTACCTAATAAAGTGGCTGAGTGTACACGTATACACAATATACACAAACCACATTTTAACTCATCACATTTTAAAATCCATGATCCTCATTTAAAAGTTTACCTGCAGGTTCTTTACTGTGTCGGCGCAACAGCAGAGAAAACCGCAGCCGCGCAACACGTTTGTTTATTTGCGTCTCCTAGTAGCGGAAGGTCAGTGAGCTCCGTTCGGTACAGCAGCGGCTTAAAAGTTGAGTAGTGTGTGATCTTAATAGTTTAGTGTGTGAATTCCAATATTTCAGCGTCCAGAAAAACCTGCGAAAGCCCGTCGGACGGTGTGAGACGCCCAGTTGTTAATAATCGGTCTTTAAAAGTCGTGCAGTGAACCCAAAGCTTTTCATTAGACTGAACAGCTTTAATTTCAGGTTTGACCAGCTGCTGGTGTTTCTGTGCTGTTAGTGAAAAAGTGCAGGTGGGCAGTGACCACGCCTTCTCACATCACATCATGGGCACTAATGGGCACTAATGGGACTAATGGGGTTGGTCATCTGTAGTGAATTGTGACCGTCACTTTTAATGTGAGTTTATGGTGTGAAAGTGCAGCAGATCTGCCCCAAAGAGCCGTCGTGGTGGATCGCCGTCATTCCCGAAGCGGTAGATTCGTCTCAGTCGCGATTCTTTAGGAGACGATTCGGTGCGTCCTGAAATCTGAAATTTTCCGTTGGACGCAGATTTTCATTTTTGCCTTTTCCGATACCAAAACCGTTGCTAGCGCTAATGCTAATCCTAGCTGCATAGAGTCGTTCGTCTTGGCCTCTCCCACCACTTCCTTCGTTTATTTTCTCTCCCCTCCCACATCCACTCCTCTGCTCCATTCTCGCTTACACCTCCTAACTCCCCCACCCCCCCCATGTCCCCCACCCCCCCATCAGTTTATTCTTTCAGCCTCTTCCCCTCCCCCTCAGGCTCGGAGCAGCCAGGCCTTTTCCTCCGTAAACAAAATCACAAGTTGGAGGCCTGAATTGTTTTTTTTTTTTTTTTTTTTCTTTTTTTCTTTTTTCTTTTTTTCGTTTCTCTTCCTCCACCCCCCCATACCACCCCCCCCCCCCCCCCCCCCCCCCCAACCCAGCCATGCAGCCGCTGTGACTCAACGCTCTGGCTGCAGAGGAGGGGCTTTTAAGAGGCTTGCCAGCGCACAGTCCTTGAGCAGGATTGATGAGATTTTTTTTGCTGGGCTCCACACGGCTCCACTCTTAGACTCTAATTGAAAGGATTTGACTCCAGCCACAGAGCTGCCGTCGGGATACCCTCTCTCTCGCTCTCTCGCTCTCGCTCTCTCTTGCTCTCTCTCTCGCTCTCTCTCTCTCGCTCTCTCTCTTGCTCTCTCTTGCTCTCTCTCTCGCTCTCTCTCTTGCTCTCTCTTGCTCTCTCTCTCGCTCTCGCTCGCTCTCTCTCTCTCTCTCCTCGCTCGCTCGCTCTCTCTCTCCTCGCTCGCTCTCTCTCTCCTCGCTCGCTCTCTCTCTCCTCGCTCTCTCTCTCCTCGCTCGCTCTCTCCTCGCTCGCTCTCTCCTCGCTCTCTCTCTCTCCTCGCTCGCTCTCTCTCTCCTCGCTCGCTCTCTCCTCTCTCTCTCCTTGCTCTCTCTCTCTCCTCGCTCTCGCTCTCTCCTCGCTCTCTCTCGCTCTCTCCTCGCTCTCTCTCGCTCTCTCTCGCTCGCTCCATCTCTCGCGCTCTCTCGCTCTCTCTCGCTCTCTCTCTCTCTTGCTCGCTCTCTCTCTCGCGCTCTCTCTCTCTATCTGTCTCTCTCACTCTCTCTCCTTGCTCTCTCGGTCTCTCGCTCTCTCGCTCTGTCTCTCTCGCTCTCTCGCTCTCTCGCTCTGTCTCTCTCGCTCTCTGTCTCTCTCGCTCTCTGTCTCTCTCGCTCTCGCTTGCTCTCTCTCACGCTCTCTGTCTCTCTTTCCTTGCTCTCTCTTGCTCTCTCTCTCTCTCGCTCTCTGTCTCTCTCTCGCTCTCTCTCTGTCTGTCTCTCTCTCTCACTCCTCACTCTCGCTCTCTCTCTCTGTCTCTCGCTGTCTGTCTCTCTCTCTCTCTCTCTCTCTCTCTCTCTGTCTGTCTGTCTGTCTGTCTGTCTGTCTCTCTCCTCGCTCTCTCTCTCTCTCTCTCTCTCTCTCTCTCTCTCTCTCTCTCTCTCTCTCTCTCTCTCTCTCTCTCCTCGCGCTTGCTCTCTCATTTCGAGTTTGAGGTGCAGTGGGAGCCAGCAGAAGGCTAATGCTCTAAAAGCTTTTTAAAATCTAATCTTGTGCTTTTTTTTTTTTTTTTTTTTTTCTGGACTGTTGGCCGTACTTGACGGCCTGTCATGTGGCTGTTACTACTTAAGTGGTGTTGAGTTGAGTGTGCATTTTGTGGCCAAAGCTCCAGATCCTGAAATAGTTTGGTGTTTGGATGCCAGTAAGGCCTTTAGCTCTGAATCGAGCCACGTCTACCTGCGGTCCTGTAGATCCGTCGGTCAGTCCTTAGGGTGAGCAGGCTGCACTGGGGTGGAAGCGTCTGCTTAATTTAATCATTAAGATGTAAACAGAGCCGTTCAGAGCTTTCTAAAGAAAGTTCCTACATGGAGTGGTTATGAATTCACTGCCTGATGTGTGAAATGTTGTTTTACAATAGTTTTAAAATAAAGTTTTGGCCTAAATTTTGCTTTTTAAGATCCATTGATGGCAGAGAGGTACTTTACAGGGTGAGGCAGAAGAAAATGTTTTCTACCACTGTTTTATGATCATTCCATATAAACTCGGAAGACACGTGTAGGTTCACTGGAGGTTTTGGATGGTAAATTGTCTGTATTTGTGTTGTAGTCATGGCGACGTCTGGTTCTTGTCAGTCGTGAGTCTCATTTTTGCTGATCTAGTTCAGACAGACTGATGTTGATATTTCACGTTGACATATTGATACGACTCTTTCAACAATGGTGGTTCTTTAAAGTAAAGAAAATGGTTCTGTATACAACCATGAACACTCAAGGAACCCTTTGCTCGATTAAAGGGTTCTTTGCATTGTTAAACAGATCTTCAGATTGATGGAGAATTTGCTGCAGATGGTTCTTCTCTGTAAAGCGTTCTTGTATTGTTACAATGTCAAGCTTGTACCAATAAGAACCCTCTTTTTGGTGCCATGTAGAACCATTTTCAGAAAGTTTAACCTAGAACCATATAAAACACACTCCATCAGTCTGAAAAACTAACTAACCTTTAATCATGCAAAGGGATCTTTTGAGTGTTTTATGGTTCTATATAGAACCATTTTCTTTACTAAAGAACCCTTTTTAATTGTGTAGGGCTGTTGGGGCAGATTTTCAACACAAAGGTCGAAAATACGACTAACTTATGACCAAATGAGTCGGTTACGTTATATTCCTAAACTTTTAACTCTGTTTTTTTATGTTAACGCAGTCACTAAAGTAGCTTTTTCTCATTTGAGAAGTGTCACTAAAGTTTGGCCTTTTCTCTCTCAGAGCGACGAAGAGAAACTTCATCCACTTGTTTCAGTAGAGTTGATCACTGTAATGGTCGTCTTACTGGACTTCCTAAGAAAACAATACGTTCTTTTGTCTGAGACAAAATACAGCAGCGTCCTAACAAAAACACCACGGAGAGACCAGATCAGTCCCGCTTTAAAAGAGCTGCACTGACTGCCGGTATCACTCAGGATAGGGTTTAAAGCTCTGAATGACTTCAAAGCACCTGCTTATATCACAGAGTGTCTGTCTGTCTAGGTTCTAGTATGTGATCTTAGATCTGCTGATACTGACCTTCTGCAGAAACGTGGACTCTTTCAGCTCTTTCTGCTCCTAAACTGTGGAGCAGTGTTAGAACTGTGGTACTGTATGAGGAAGTCAGGTGTAGCTGAAAAGTATGTTAGGGTGGTGCAGGACATGTATGAGGATAGTGAGACAGTGGTGAGGTGTGCAGTTGGAGTGACAAATGGTTTCAAGGTGAAGGTGGGGTTACATCAGGGATCAGCTTTGAGCCCCTTCTTGTTTGCAATGGTGATGGACAGGTTGACGGATGAGGTCAGGCAGGAGGCTCCATGGACCATGATGTTTGCAGATGACATTGTAATCTGTGGTGAGAGTAGAGAGCAGGTGGAAGAGAATCTGGAGAGGTGGAGGTTTGCACTGGAGAGGAGAGGAATGAAGGTCAGTAGAGACAAGACGGAATACATGTGTGTGAATGAGAGGGAGGCAGGTGGAAAGGTGAAGATGCAAGGAGTAGAGGTCGTAAAGGTGGATGACTTCAAATATCTTGGGTCAGCCATCCAGAGCAATGGACAGTGTAGAAGAGGGTGCAGGCAGGATGGAGTGGGTGGAGACGGATGTCAGGGCTGATGTGTGACAGAAGGATAGCAGCAAGAGTGAAAGGGAAGGTTTAAGACAGCAGTGTGTCCTGCTATGATGTCTGGTTTGGAGACTGTGGCTCTGTCTAAAAGACAGGAGGCTGAGCTGGAGGTGGCGGAGATGAAGATGCTGAGATTTTCGTTGGGAGTGACCAGGCTGGACAAGATTAGAAATGATCAGATCAGAGGGACAGTGAAGGTGGAGCAGTTTGGAGATAAAGCCAGAGAGGCCAGGTTGAGATGGTTTGGACATGTGTTGAGGAGGAATAGTGGAGATATTGGGCAAAGAATGTTGGAGATGGAGCTGCCGGGTAGAAGGAGAAGAGGTAGACCTCAGAGAAGGTTTATGGATGTAGTGAAGGTGGACATGGAGATGGTTGGTGTGAAAGTAGACTACACTACACTACCCGCTACACTTCCCAACCACTTCGTCCACTTTAAATTCTGCTAATGTCTAGAAAATATACTGTAGTATTGAATTTTGTCATGCGTTGCTGTTTTTATAGTGCACTTTTCTCCATGCCTCCTCCGTTTCTCTTCCCTCTGTGGTCAGTTAGGCTCATAATTCTTCATAGTCCAGATGGCCAGTTGATCCCTGGTCAGATGTTAGTGATGAGGTAGAAGTCATTTCACTCGGAATAAGAGAATAAGCATTATGCACACAGCCGCTGATGGTCACCGTAAGGGAGCAGTAGAGTGGTGGGGTTTTGATATTGCAGCGGAATAAAGCATGATTTCCCCTGCCTCGCTCGCTTCTCTCACTCATCCGTTTTCTGTCTCTCTCAGATGGAAAAGGTCAGCCGGAGGACGGAGAGGGCAGCGCTGCAGTGTCGTCGCTGTGTGGAGAGGAAGAGGAGCAGCCTTCGTCGTCGCCCGTCTCTCCCCACTCTGAGGCGGGGGAGGCAGAAACATCAGCGGCTTCTGGAGGAGCTCAGAGCAGGTCAGAACCTCGCACTGCACTGACTCACTTCCTCACGGGGGAGGAGTTTGTTTACTGGAGAGGATTTGAATGTGCGTTTGAGAGCTTTGTGAATGAGGGAAGTTAACTGTGTGTTTTATGTACTTGTGGAATAAAAGCCTCGCTGTTCGCCTCGGCGGAATAGACTCAGGAGCTGAATATTGGCGGACCCTTGTTTGATACTCCCATCGTGAATCGGGTGCCGATGCCAAATGTTAAACTTTTATTTATTGTTTTTTTTAAACCCGTAAAAGATGCAGTTATTCTGTAAAACTGCTGGATTTCTGTCTGAATTCTCACTTGTAGTTCATTAGAGTACGGAACGTGCAAATCGCTGTTGTCAGAGCAAAACCTTGCGTCTCTCTTTTTCAGTTCAGACATAATTTGTCATAGCTTGTCGTCTTTTACATCGTCTGTAAGTTTCACGATGAACGGCCCAGAAGAAATGGCCCAAAATGAGGTGGGAGCAACGTCTGGTTCCATTGACTTGCATTAAAAGTAAAGTATGTTTTTTCCTGTAAAGTTATCAGATTGGAGATTGAAGGTTTTGTTCCAACAGCAGCGGATTCTAGATGTTCAATCTACCACATTTTTGTTCATAGGAAGAAAAAAAAAGACTTTTTCTTATGATTTCAAATTAAAATCATGAAAAATTGTGTGCGAAGTCGTATTTTATGTAGCTAACAATCTCCAGATAGGCTTCGAGTCAACATGCGTTCTGTAACATCCACAGTAAAGATGTTTGTGTTTCACTTGGAGCGCTGCAATAAAATGTAAACAAGCACTGCTGTTAGCGATTAGGACACTAGTATAAGCTGGAATTACTATAGCAGTGGAAAAACGAGTTAAGTGGTTGGTTAGTGTAGCGGGTAACACCTCTGCCTTCTACGCTGTAGACTGGAGTTCAATCCCCCACCCTACACTATACCAATAAGGGTCCTTGGGCAAGACTCCTAACACCACCTGTGTAAATTGCTCTGGATAAGACCGTCTGCCAAATGCCATAAACGTAAACGTAAAGCAGAGCATAGCACTGTCCACTGGCATCGTACACTGCACAGTGCTGTGCACAGACGCATGATCTGGACTCGGTGACTATTCGGCTCTCAACGTAAACAAGTGCAAGAACTTGAGAAGGTTTTCTAAACTCTGCTTTCGGGGGAGCCGTAGTGGAGCTCTAACACTGTACAGTGGCACCGCCCCTCCCCTGAGGCAGCCAATGAGAGCAGCTGTGCTTAGCATACAAAAACATTGAGAGTCGTATGATGACAATGATCTGATAACAGGTGAAATAGCACAGTGGTGAGTTCCTCTACTTGAGCTCGAACTGTCTGATCATTTATTTTATCTTGATGTACAAACTGATTTATTTTGCTGCTTCTATCCGTTCCAGGACTGAGCTGCACCAGGTTCATACTTAAGTTTGGGTGTAAAAAGTGTTTACCAAGTCCTTAGTTGCACTAGTCAGTTTCAAACTATCTGCTTACGAAATTTGGTTGCACCACGATAACGTTCAGAACCGATCAGTAAACCTGCTGCCGTGGAAACTGACTCTGACTTTTTCAGTGGAAAAAAATATCCAGCATAGAAAAGAACAGCATCTACGGGTTAGACTGAATAAAACTAATCATCTCCAGCCGCTGCGCGTTTATGCTTTAATATTTCCCAGAGAGAACCAGATATGCAGCTTTTTAAAGGAAGGTTTCTGGACAACCGACACAACAGCAGCCTCAGTTTAGCCGTTTGGAGCTGTGGGTGTTCAGCTTCATGCTCGGAGCTTAAACCAGGGCGACGATTAGAGCTGCGAGGAAAATCACTGCATAGTGTTTAGAAGTTTTAGCTTAGTTAAGCAAAAAAGAGGACAAACTGTGTCAGAATTATTAAATAAATCCATGGGAACAGATGACGATTGTGTAGCGTAGAGCCTCAAATGCTGCTGCTTTCATAATAAGTCCCTTATTATTATACTATTTACATAAGATGAATTTCTGAACGTGGTATTGTTTTATTGTTCGAAGTGATGATTGTAAAAATAGCAATAGATACAGGGTGAGTCAAAAGTCACAGGCACAGTTTTATGTCAGAAAGGAAAGGGAAAATGACGGATCTGAATACCCCAGCAAGTAATGGGTGAGGGGGCCTATCTTTTAGGCTATGTCCGGGTTGGATATTGGATCAGTGGCAAGTTTTTCCAATGGTAAGGTGGTCATGTAGCAGATCAAAGAAGACTGGAATTGTGTCAGAAATCAATCGCCGCAATCAGATTTGCAATATCTCTTGTGGTTCAAAAGTTACCAACACAAAGTTACAACAACAACTGGGAATGTTGCCTGTGATGCAGCTATGTGACGTGTTCGATGTGCTGTCCCTGGTGCTGAACACAGAGCTGAAGGCGCAGGATCCAATTGTTAGGAACCTGTGTGAGAATCTCTGGAGAAATGCTGTCACAAGCCTCCACGACGCGGTGCTGAAGGCGGTGTTTGTTGCGGATTTTCTCAGCATACACGATTTGTTTGAGACGACCCCAGAGATAAAAGTCGATAAACCCCAGAGATAAAAGTCGATAAACCCCAGAGATAAAAGTCTATGATAAAATAGAAAATATAATAAAACCTGTCCTATGACTTTTGACTCACCCTGTGTTTAGAAGAGAGTAATACGTCTCCTTTAACTGCTGCTGATAGTAGTTCGTATGTTGGAAAGTCCAGCTGGGTATTGTGTTAGTAAGTCTAGCCAAGCTTTGGCGCACTTTGGCCTTGGCATGTTTATTTGTATGCTTCTCTTTTCTTGCTCTACGTGCCTCTAAAGGAGCCAATCACATTAAAATGACGAGATGTTTGTTGCTGTGGGGTTTTTTTTTTTTCCGGCAGGATTAATGATTTGAATTTCCAGCAGGACGTAGCCAAGAATTGATCACAGGCACAAATCAGTATCCTTTTTTTTTTTTTTTTTTTTGTTCTATTTTAGCCCAACGTGGGCACCAGGTTGGTTTACTGGTTTAGGAGTTTTGATCATCGGCCTGAACTACTACTAGCACTACTACTACTCCTACTAGCACTACTCCTACTACTAGCACTACTACTACTCCTACTAGCACTACTCCTACTACTAGCAGTACTACTACTACTACTACTGCTACTACTACTAGCAGTACTACTACTACTACTAGCACTACTACTAGTACTGTTAGCACTACTACTACTCCTACTACTACTACCACCAGTACTACTACTACTCCTACTACTAGCAGTACTACTCCTACTACTAGCACTACTACTAGTACTACTACCACCAGTACTACTGCTAGCACTACTACTACTACTACTACTACCACCAGTACTACTACTCCTACTACTAGCACTACTACTACTAGCAGTACTAGTAGTAGTAGCAGTAGTAGTAGTGGGGGTAGTAGTAGTGTGGGGGTGGTAGTAGTAGTAGTAGCAGTAGCAGTAGTAGTGGTAGTAGAGCTCAGTTTCAGCTCTCATGCCCACTTCACTGTGATTTTTGATTTCAACCTGTGATCTTTCACACAATACGTCTAATTTCTTTTCCTTCATGTACTGAACAAAATGGGCTAAATTAACCATGCTGTCCTGATCTTGCGCCTGGCCTCTGTGCTGCGTATACAAACTTAAAAACCTGCCTTTTCTCATCGTAGATTTTGCCACAGCCCCACGTGTGAAGAAGTCTGCTGTACTAATGGCATTAAATGGCTGTTTTGACTGTAGGTTTCTCCATTAGCCTCACGGTTTAAATGGAAGATTACGGAATGTATTATTCATTATTGAATTATTCAAATTGAATAATGTCTGTGTGCCGCCAGTGTCAAAATCAGCGCCCTCAATTATCAGCGTTTATCAAGAACCATGTGAAGACTTTAAATGTCAGTGGGGGGTTAATACACAACTGCACACTGAGCTCTGTGTGAGTCGGTCTTCGTCGTCTGCGTTAGCTCCAGTGCGGTGAACGGGCTTGTGCCGAAGTGTGTAGAACCGTGGAGATGTGACGAAGACTGGCGCTGGATCAGGATTAAGTCTCGCATTAAAGGAGCAACGTGGAAGATGAGACAAACAGTTTATACACCATGCCTGCCTCGTCTATTATAGCAGCACGAAGTGCCGTGAAGAGTAAACTATTGCCATACGCTGTTATACGGAGGGATAACTGCAAGGAGTAAAGATAGATTATAAAATATACTAAAACAACGATGAAATATGACGTGCAGTATGAAAAATAACGTAAAATCGCATAAATATTATGCAGCCGACAGTGCAGCGGTGCATTTCACGTCCAGTGAACAAACTGAGTGGCACTGTAAATACATGGGTGTATAAATTAAGTGGTGGTGCATAGTAAAGAGTGTGTGTGTGTTTGTGTGTGTGTGTGTGTGTGTGTGTATACACATACACAGCATTAAGATCCTGTTGCTAAGCAACGACTTTCACAGCTGTGGGAGACGCTCAAGCCGTTTGAACCGTTTTACTTCTTACTTCACCACAAACATAAAAAAGACTGTTAAGGTCACATCTGACCGACAACCGATTTGGTCCGACTCTGAAGACGAGACGACACTAAATTCCCAAACTGTCGTCGCCGCTGAGCAGCTTTTCAGTCGGCAGCTGTGACAGAAGATCAGCTGAACAACCTGGAATCAGCCAGAAATGAACCCAACACCATTCGCCAGACGCGTCTGATCTTCAGAGTCGGACCAAATCAGACTGAGCCATAAAACTGAGCCAGTAAAAAACTGAAAAGCTGAAATCACTTTTTACACACAAGCAAAGTTTCAGTTTCAGATTTATTTACAACTTAGTTCCAAGTTTAAGTTGAATAAAAACTGGCTTTAAACTCAGGATCACAGATGAGCTCCTTTACTATGTTGATCTGTAGGCGTCTGTTCATAAACATAAACCAGCCCAAACTCATTTACTATAAAATGAAATGGTGTTTGTAGAAATTCAGAAAAAAGCCGCGTCAGTCTCGACTGCATATGTGGACATATTTCTATATTGAGCTCTATTTACACAAAGTTAGGTTAGTTCATCATTTATGTTGAACAGACTCTCCCAAAGTTTTACGCTGCTGCGCTGACGTTGAACCGCGTGCTGCACTGGGTCGGTATGACCAACAGGTCAAAACCAGCTCTAAACAAAGTGACCGCTGGGCCCTGATTGGTGCTCTGGCTTTGCGCTTCTTTCGTTTTGACATGTTACGTTTTTATACACACAGAAACCAAAAGGAACGACAGATTTCTCAAAATGTAGGAGGAAAAAGTCGGATATTAGACTCTGAAATGTAGTGGAGTGAAAGGAAAAAGTCAAGAATAATACTTAAGTACAGAAACTCATTACAATTACTTAGTTACTGTCCACCACTGTCCAGAAATAGTCAAAGGTCCAGATATTTACCGATGAGTGTTGGCTTCTCTTACGAAGGAACACCGAACCCTACCAATTACTCTTGGCTATTATGAATAATAATAACAAAATATTAACCAGTGCTTTCCAAAAAAAGTGAGTCTACAGTCCTAAATTGCGTTATTTATCAGTATGTTGTCATATTGTCCACCCCTAGTCTGTACAGTCCATATACGGAAACAAGGTCACAACCGTTTGCGTCTGTCTGCCTGTTCCAGATGAAGTGATAAGCAGTGTTGTTCCTGCAGACGGTCAGTTGCAGAGTTTTTGCAGTGGAAGATGTGATTTTGATGCATAAAACCGCAGAAATTCGAAGTAAATTCCATATAAAAATGTTAAATACGAGAGGAATGTAGGTTAGAGAGGGACAGAGAGCTTTCCCTTCTCCAAACAGTGCAGTCTCTGATGAACTGCTCTGTTTATGTTCTCAACCACTAAATTCACTGTAGACTGTTACGCGTTTGTTTGTGCTCTGTTGTTTGTTTATCCAGCGCGCCGCCGCCCTCGCGCACACACAGTAATCCGATGTGAGAGCGGATAAAGGCTGCAGGTAAATCTGGTTGTAACTGAGCGGAATCGGTGGTGGAAGCAGCCGCCGCGTGGATGGAGGCTGATGAATCGACTCGATGCATATCTGGAGACCTTCTTAATGGCCTCCTCTGCTTCCACTCCTTTATTTTCTCTCCTCCTCCTCCCTCCTTCGGCAGCTTCCCATCAGACGGCTCGGCTTTAGAATGACGAGTTTTATGTGCAGTTTTATGTGAGTCATTTCACTCAGAGGTTGTTCAGTGTAAGAACGAGAAACATTTTTCGTAGCATCTCCAAGAGGGCGAGTCGAGCTGCATCAAGCCGGTAGGGTCGCAAACCAAACGCCTGCTTTTCATCAGAGAGTCCGCTGTGTTTTGTCGTGTGTGTATTTACGAACGAGTGCCGAATACTTGTTCTCAAAGTTGCCCTTGAGATCATCCAGTCTTGTTTGCCAGTATCTTCCCAAGTCTTTTCTTACTTAATCCTGAGAAAAAGTCTACGTCAGATTCATGACGTGTTCTTGAAGCGCAGAACCGTTCTCACCTTTGTGCTTGAGTGTGTGTGTGTGTGTGTGTGTGTGTGTGTGTGTGTGTGTGTGGGGATCCTGATATAACCCAAGAACAATGCAGACATTATTCATACACCCACCAGTCGTTGGCAGAGATGCAAAGTTCAGGTCCAGAAAGTAAAAATCCTTCCCAGGATTTTGTTCCAGCGGCTCGGCTTCTCTAGTTAGATCAAACCACCGGCTGAGCTGTCCAGGCAGTTGGAACAAAATCCTGGGAAGGATTTTTACTTTCTAGGCCTGAACTTTACACCTCTGGTCGTGGGCTGGAGGTTAGGGAACCAGCCTTGTGACTGGAAGGCACCTAACCCCCAACTGTTCCCCGGGCGCTGTGGATAGGGCTGCCCGCTGGTCACTGCCCCTTAATGTTCGTGTCCACTAGTGTGTATGTGGTGTTTCACTGCATGGCTAGGTTAAGATTGCACCACCACCACGTCAGTGTTACTGCAGCGCTGAGAATGACCCACCACCCAAACAGTACCTGCTCTGTGGGGGTCCATGGGGGTCCTGACCACTGAAGAACAGGGTAACAGAGTATCAGAGAAACAGATGGACTACAGTCTGTAACTGTAGAACTACAGAGTGGAACTGAACGGTCAGTGGAGCTGATAAAGTGGACAGTGAGCGTAGAAACAAGGTGGTCATGATGTTACGCCTGATCTGTGCATCTCCAAATAGACGTGTGGATAGCCAATCAGAAAGCAGCTGATGACATCCCAGTAGCTGCGGCCAACTTTACATGGAGTAGATTTCAGACACTCCATGTACATCTGTGCATACGTGGCTGTCAGCAGGAACTGTGCGCATCACAATATTTCATTTATTAGTGCGTTTGGTTAAGTTATTAAGCATATTTGTCTGTAGTGAAGACAGTCAGACGCCCCTTTTGCGTTCATGTACATCTGGGAAGAGCATCTGAGGCTGAGACTAGTCAGTCATATATATATATATATATATATATATAATAGGGTTTTTTTTTTTCGTTTTTGCCATGTTTTTGTTTGTTTTTTGACATCAAAACAAACAGAAAAGGTGCAGATTAAGCCAGTTGATACGGAAAGTAAATCAAGTGCAGGTGTAGTTTGTTAGATAAATCTGTATGTATGAAACGAGAACTTTCTAGAAGGATGAAAGGATGTTCTTAATGTTATTGCGTCTGCTTTTCTAAATTTGTGTTGGTGCATTCATCATACAGTGTAAAAGGCAGTGGTTTCGAAAGATTTCGACAGCGGTGATGGAAATGATTAAGAGCCATAATAAAATGTTTGGCAGACCGACGTCGGAGGCCGAGATTTGTGACGTGACACATTTTTGTGTTCTGACCCGAGTGCCTGTTTGTGTTCCTCCTCCAGTGAGCAGCTGTGTGCGCTCTGCCACTGCGGCGCTCGCAGTCTGCTCGGTCAGGGCGAGCTGAAGCTCTTCAAGGCCACGCCGGGCTTCGAGGCCAGAACGGAGGGACGCAGCCATGGCGACAGGAGTGCGGCCGACAGCCAATCAGGGAGGAGCAGAGGCCCGGAGAGGTGAGCTGATTGGTGGAGAGTGGTCTGGCTGTTGAGTTTGCTTTGCCTGTGACGGACCGGGATCTGGTCAACCGACACGAGTGCAGTGGGAGTTTGCGGACGAGTCGGATCACTTAAATCACGCCCACGGAGAGATTCCGATGCTTTGTGTGACTGTGAGGGTTATTATGAGGAATAAACAGTTAAAAAAATCCAAATCATCATTTCTGTTGGCCAGAAAAACTGTGTGCTGTTAGATTTCTAACAAATCAAACTCAGTTCTTATGTAGAGATGCACCGATACCTGATCTTTAGCATCGGCCGATACCGATACTGACTCCGTCTAACCTAACTCACCTACAAGTCCTGATAATCGCACAGTTATATATTTAAAATGTTTTATTTGGGTAAAATCTCTTCTGCATCACAAATAAAACACTCAGCTTGGCTAGATAGCATTACTCGTCGGATTATGTTTATTAGATGCTTAAGAAAACGTATTTTTGTACATAAACTGCTATCGTTACACTGAGAACCCGGCAGCTCCTTCTGCTCTCTCAATAACATGAGCTCAGACTTTAACCTCGTATTCTCCAGGGAATATTTTGGTCTGTCCATCTGAATTTAAATGACCAAATCGTAAGGCGAATTTTTCAGTAACTGCGTGAAATAAATGTACATTTTTATTTTATTTATTTATTTATTTTGTAAAAGCCCCTCAAATGAACAGAACCTGTGTTTTATGATCTCCACACGTCACTACATGCTTACAATTCACTGCTGAGAGCCAAAAATCTCCGCCGCTCTTTGTGTTGTTCTCTAAAAGTAATGTTTCCAGAGCAGATCACTGAAGAGACGCCGTCTGTTTATAGTTTAGAGCCCAGATTTGGGGGAAAACTAAATGTCTGAAAGCAAAGATTTAAGAATCCGAGGACGCGAACCAAAGAAGTGACCGCGCCCTTTTAGCGGCTCACACACATTCTGGGTGACGAGCCCAGCTGTCAGTCAGTGAAGCTTCACGTTGGCTCCTGTGATGCTGGTGAAGATGAAGCTGATCCTCCGGGAGCGACAGGCGTTCGTTGGCGGTTGTGATTGTTTACCTCTGGATGAGCCAAAGCGTGCATTTCCCTTCTTTACCGTTTTGGAGAAGTTTATGTTCTCAATGTGGTGATCATAAGCCGTGGCGATTATCCTGGGAATCTCCTGGAAAATGAATTTCTGAGGAACTCTGGGTTTGGACAGGCATTGAAGCCCAAACTTGACCTTTACCCATGACTTCACTCCCAAACCTTTCATCTGAAACTCGTCCCAAATTCACTCAATTATCACTCACGTGGTTTTACGATGCGTAGCTTTGGTACTAAGCGCTTGAGCCGATGGACGGAAAATGACCAGCTGAGATAAACTGGTTGTGGACGTTGTTGATCGTACCGTGAAGAGGTCAGCGCCCTCCGCTCATCAGTTCCTATCTCCGCTGAGCTGAAGGGCCTGTTGCTACTCGCCGTTCGAAGCCCTGAAGTGGTTTGTTTGTTAGATTTGGTTTGATTTACTCCAGCAGGTTCATCTCAGCTTTAAGTTAAGTGATACTTTTTTAATCCCACAAACGGGGAAATTCCACCTCCGCATTTAACCCATCCGTGAAGTGAAACACCACATACACACTAGTGAACACACACACTAGGGGGCAGTGAGCACACTAACCTGGAGCGGTGGGCAGCCCTATCCACAGTGCCCGGGGAGCAGTTGGGGGTTAGGTGTCTTGCTCAAGGACACCTCAGTCATGGACTGTCGGCGCTGGGGATCAAACCGGCGACCTTCCGGTCACAGGGCCAGTTCCCTGACCTCCAGCCCACGACAGCAGCTCATAACTGTAATTTTATTTCGATTTATTTTGATGGTTCGCTGTTTTAGCGAAATTAGTATCTGTAGCTCCTCCTTCTTAGACTAGACGAGACAAAGTGCTTGAGGCTACAAACGAGTCACAGTTATCTTGACTCGTCACCAGCCTGGCAGTCTGAGTCCAGTCGTTTACACACAAAGAAGTCGAGAGTGTGCGCCGACACGTCTGTCCGCTCAGCCTCCTTCTGCACGCTGTTCTTTGCTAGAGCACTCTGTGTTTAGCCCGTGATTATCCAGCAGCTAAGTGAAGCCCCACAGAGCAGGATGTGAGCGTCCGGGCTCAGCGTGAGCTCGGCCCAACAAAGGGCCCTCCCCGGCCTCCCTTGGACAGCTGCCTAATTTGTCTCAGCTCTTTGGAGCCAATCAAGCGTCTCCCAGGGGCCTTGATGACGTAATGCTCAACGAGCGTAGTGCTGGCAGCCCGCCAGCACGGCCCAGCTTTGTCATCTCCAGAGCTGCACAACCGGTCAGCGGGTAGCAGCGTGGAAGAACGAGACACAAACAAAAGATCGGATCGCTGCTCCTGATGTTTTGGAACTGTCAGCAATCCGGACACAACAAAATGTTTTTATTTACTTACTATTTTCACATTGAAGAATAATAATAATGATGATGATGATGATGATGATGATTCACCAAAACTGTGTAGTAATGCATCTGGAATTAGCATTAGATATAGAAATATCTATTTAGTCCAGGGGTCGCAGCCCAAATGCCAAGAAGAACCATCTTCTCCTTTCGACCAAAAACCAAACCACCTTGGCAGCCACAACATTTCACACCCGTTTTACCGTCTTGGCTGTAAACGTGTCTCCGTATGTGCTGATGTTCTCGCATAGGCTGAAAAATGTCATCTGAAGAAAACGCAGACTGGCTTTGCTCTACGTTGAGGGTGAATTAGCAGTTCTACGTCAGCGTTAGATGTTCGAGCCGGAGAATGAGAAGCTGACCTCCGCTTTATATATATGTGAGAACATACACACACTGGAATGTTCGGCTCTGTGGAGAAGTGCAGACTATACGAATCCAGTCCGCCAGTCCAGCTCATCTTCTCCTCGTAGAGTGTTTTGGAGACTGAATGTGAAGCGACGTAGATCTTTGTTCTTTTCTGGGGTTGTTCTGGTCTGTTGTGTTGGTTTTTATCCACCTGCAGAGCTGTTACTGCAGTAACGGTGATGAGGCGAGTCCGTCAGAGCACAGGGTTACATGGAGACACGGTCTTCTTAATGATGATATGAATTGCTGCTGAGCAGCGTGTGTGTGTGTGTGTGTCTGTGTGTGTGTGTGTGTGTGTATCTATATCTCGTTGTTGTCAGATCAAAACCTCGTATCTCCAAAATATTGACTTTACAGGAGAAGGAAAAAACCTGCTTTACTTTTAATGGAAGTGAATGGAACCAGAATTTCTTCCAAGTCATTTTGGGTCCAAAAAAAACACAAAACACTGAGATAAGGTTTTTTTATATATATATATATATATATATATATATATATATATATATATATATATATATATATATATATATATATATATATATATATATATATATATATATATATATCGCTGCTGTCAAATCAAAACCTCGTATCTCCAAAATAGCAACTATACAGGAGAAGGAAAAAACATATTTTATTGTTAATGTCAATGGAACCAGACATCCTATCGCATAATTTTGGGCCATTTCTTTTGGTCGGTTTATCATGAAGTTTACACACAATGTGAAAGGCAGTAGGTGTGCTCAGATTATGTCAAAAACTACGAGGAGATACGAGGTTTTGCTCCGACAGCAGCGATTATATATACCTTACTTATGCCTTCCCATCCCAATAGATAAACTGCGCCGAGATGCAGTAAGATGTGGAGGGTTTTGACGATGTCTTTATCTGTCTGTACTGAGTCATTTCTCAAGGACTGGCTTATCAGTCAGTGACGTCATGGCGATAGATGGCTCCTCGCGGCTAAATTAAACCGGCTATGACTCAAAGCCTCCAGTCGCTGAATGTCAAGTGTGAATTAGCTCTCTTTTCTCTCACTCACTGCTCGTGGTGGAGAGACAGCAGACGGAGCGCGTTCAGACGAATGCGAACGCAAAGCGCTGTCCATCAACTCCGTCTCAAAGGCCAAGCCGAGCCGCTGACATTTACCGCGCCGTTTGCTTTCGAAGGCTTGTTTTGCTTTTTCTTCACCACCAGCCTCCTTTGTCTTATTAGACATTAAGCCGGGCCTGTTTGCCGTGGTGTCGCCGTTGATATTGTGCTTTCTATTCTTCAACTGTACCTTCTTCTGTGACGTCTGGAGCTCCTTATGAGTTCCTGTCACAGGAATAATTTTATTCCAAACTGTTTTTGCCCAAATTTTCATTTATTAATTAATCACATTTAATCGCCTCTTTCTCTTGTATGTCCGCTGTGGTGCTGTCAGGTTAGAGACTGTATCTCATCTGTTGCTGCACAGTTTGTGTTCTCTGATTTTTCATCAGTGGCCAGCTTCTGACCACAGAGCATCTCTTGGCTGGAGATCTTTGGGTTGAGGTCCACTCTCAACCCATCAGTGACGCTGACACGTAAAACCCCAGCAGCATCACGGTCACATGCTGCCATGTCCGCCTTACTGCTGTGCTGAGAACAGACCACCACCCAAATAATATCTAGACATGGGCAGTCCTGTGGCTAGAAACTGACCGATGATGAATGGGGTACGGGGGGGTAATTAACTGCAGCAGCAGACGAGCTACGGTCTGTAATTGTATACTTACAAACTGGAGCTGTAAGGTAAGTGGCCAGTGAGTGGAAGTACAAGATAGGCGTCTCAAATGAAGTGCACAGTGACTAATTAAGCAGGATTAATAGTTATATTCAATTAGTTAAGGTGTAAACAGAGTTATTCAGTGGTGGTGATGGGAACCAGACGTCCACCTCTAAAAGCTCCCTCACAGAAAGATATTGCGTGAAACGATTATGAATACACTGCTTGATGTCTGATGTCTTTTACAGTAGTTTTGAAATGTTTTTATATATATATATATATATATATATATATATATATATATATAGTTGTCAGAAGAAAACCTCGTATATCCAAAATGGTAACTTCTTCTAAATCTACTTTAGCTTTAATGTAAGTCAATGGAACCAGAATTTTCCCAAGTCATTTTGGGCCGTTTCTTTTAGTCCGTTCATCATGAAATGTACATACAATGTAAAGAGCAACAGGCATTTTCAAATGATGTCCAGAGTGTGTGTGTGTGTGTGTGTGTGTGTGTGTGTGTTTATACGCGCACACACACTGGCCACTTTATCAGGTACACCTGTTACAATTACTTGTTAACACAAATATCTAATCAGCCAATCACACGGCCACAGCTCAGCACATTTAGGCCTGTAGAGGTGGTCAAGACAACTTGCTGAAGTGCAGACCGAGCATCAGAACGGGGAAGAAAGGGGATTTAAGGGTCTTTGAACGTGGCGTGGTTGTTGGTGCCAGACGGGCTGGACTGAGTATTTCAGAAACTGCTGATCTGCTGGGATTTTCACACACAACCATCTCTAGGGTTTACAGAGAACGGTCCGAAAAAGAGGAAATATCCAGTGAGCGGTCAGTTGTGTGGACGAAAATGCCTTGTTGATGTGAGAGGTCAGAGGAGAATGGGCAGACTGGTTCCAGATGATAGAAAGACAGCAGGAAGTCAAATAACCAACCAGAATCTCTGAGGAACGTTTCCAACACCTTGTTGAAAGTCTGCCATGAAGAATTAAAGCAGTTCTGAAGGCAAAAGGGGGTCCAGCCTTTTACTAGCAAGGTGCACCTAATAAAGAGGCCTGTGTGTGTATGTGTGTGTGTGTGTGTATATATAAAAGTATTCGTTGTGGATGGATACATGCAGGGTGTTGTAGGGTGAAGTAGCTCCCATCAACATTACATAGAAAAATTTTGGATAGTAAATAAAGTGGCAGTACCGGTGTTCTAGACATCGTGACCCCTGGTTCCCATCACCACCAGTGTAACGAGTCTGTTTATCTACAGTGAACCTTTTCACAACAGACTGAATGGCTTTGTTTACATCTTGATGCTTAAATTATGCAGAAAAGTTTAAAAGTTGATGGAACACTTTATGGCCTGAATCAGATTCATAACTTTTATTTCATTTTCTGCAGGCACTACAGTCTTTACATTCTGGCCATGTTGATCTAGAAATCTTCTGATTCCTCCTCTCCTCCTTCTCCGTACTCTAGTGCTGGAACAGATGAAGCAGGCAGCAGGTCCTGGGATGAGCTCCACCATGTGGGTTTACCGGATGACACAGACGTCCATTCTCTCTTCGATGAGTCAGGTAAGATTAAGATGAAGTGACCCTTATTAGTCCCACAACAGGGAAATTCCACCTCCGCGTTTAACCCATCCCTGCAGTGAAGCACCACATACACACTAGTGAACACACACACTAGGGGGCAGTGCGCACACTTGCCCGGAGCGGTGGGCAGCCCTATCCGCAGCGCCCCGGGAGCAGTTGGGGGTTAGGTGTCTTGCTCAGGGGCACCTCAGTCACATGCTGACGGCTCTGGGGCTGGTTGCCTAACCTCCAGCTCATGACTGCCCCCTGTAGGCCACAGTTTCTTCTAGCATTGTCTGTTCAGACAGGAGTCCTTTCATTGAGAGCTTGAACTAGGCGTGGTCATGCATAGGTGGCTTTTTTGGACTATTATTTGTAAAGATTACTTTAATATTTGATATATTTAAATATTTAAGTTGTACATTTCCATACCCCCACCTCTCTTCATCCCTTAAATGAAGAGGAATAAAGGCTGTTGTAGTTATCGTGTCTTCAAGACTGCTATACATAAACTCTGTTCTGAGTGGCTGCCCTGTGTTGTGCTTAGCTTGGGTTAAATTGGAGTGAACAAACTGTTAAGTTTTGCACTGAAAACTTAAACGTCAGGCACTCCTTTTGGATGTGGAGCTCTTTTGGAAAGCTGCACTGATCCATTTGGTTGCTCACAGCCGGGAACAGGACGTTTAATCCTGATATGTTCAGCTCAGTCTGCAGTAACAACACTCCGCGTAACTTCAGTGTAAATGGGAGGAGCTAAACTGCTCTAGACCAAATGAGCCTTCACATGTAAACACGTTTGTTTTTGAAATCGTAACGATCTTTTCTTGCGGCTTATCCTTCGTAGATGGACTGTGTGGGTTTATCTTCTTCATCTTTTGTTTTATACGCTTGCAGGTCAGTGTTGGGCACATCAGCAGTGTGCTCTGTGGTCAGAAGGTGTGTGTCAGGCAGAGGACCAATCACTGCTCAACGTGGACAGAGCCATCCACTCAGGGAGCACAGAGGTGAGCTTTTATTAAACTGGATCACGGAGTGAAACAGTGACGACAAAGCACTCTCAGAGCATTGCCTGGATCGTAGAGCTGAAGCCACATTCGTTTTTACAGACAGTATTAAATAAATAACCCATATACGTCTTCAACCTGTGTGTTCATCGCGATAATGTTACCTGCAGTTTTTCAGATAAACATGCATAAATGCTTAGTGATCACGTATATATTAGCCTTTTTAACCACCGGTGGTCCCAAACCGCACTCGGTCATGTTCTCCATAACGTTCATATTCCATAAGCTCCATTCAGAAGCTGGGCGTCGTGTGAGGCTGTAGCTCTTCTTTCCAGTCTAATAGACGGTGATGTCATTTTAAACCCTTATAATAAAAGAAGCTGAACTTTGTTTTTCTACTGAAAGTCGAGCCGTTTTTCCCCAAATCTGGGCTCTAAACTATAAACAGACGGCGTCTCTTCAGTGATCTGCTCTGGAAACATCACTTTTAGAAAACAACACAAAGAGCGGCGGAGACTGTAGTGAATTGTAAGCGCATAGCAATATGTTTATGATCATCAAACACATTTTCTGGGGAACTTTTACAAAAAAACCCCCAAAAATATACATTTATTTCATGCAGTTACTGAA
This sequence comes from Pygocentrus nattereri, assembly GCF_015220715.1. Taxonomy (NCBI): domain Eukaryota; kingdom Metazoa; phylum Chordata; class Actinopteri; order Characiformes; family Serrasalmidae; genus Pygocentrus; species Pygocentrus nattereri. The sequence continues at coordinate 53,811,243 of NC_051212.1, forward strand.
TAATTTGCCTCGTATTGGGCAGTTTGGGCATGTGAACTCAGATGGGTAAACCAAAATGTACCCACCAACATTGTGGCCAGAGTTCATAATCATGATGTGCTTGCCGTTCTGAGTTGGTACTCAGCGTTGCTCTGTAATGGACATGCTTATGAGGTTTCTGATATTGTAAGGCACACGGTCATCTGAAGCACCAAAATAAAAACCGACAAACTGAAACCGAAACTCAGACACGGTGGAAAGCGAAACGTTTCTTTATTAAAATAAAGGAGGAAAAATAACTCGCATCTCTGATTAAAGGCCGTCCTGTTAATAGGACCAAGCTGAGCCATGCGTTAAGACGGCTACCATGAAATAAGCTGTAATGAGCACAATGTCAATAAGTCCTGTATCTGCCATTAATCCAGCATCGTCAGTGACGGAGAACAGCTGCTCATCCACAGCAGTGAATCATTATTTTTAGGTAGACTTTGCACTTTGACTGTCTTTTGTGACATTATTTCAAAGCCTGTGGGTGCAGAGGGCGTCGGCGTGCAGGGACTTTCCTTTCTGCTTCTCTTTCGCTGGGCTGTGTGTGTTGGCTCGTGTTTTCAGGTGCTGTTAAACCTGTAGGGGAGAAGTTCTTGATGCGCGACGTGAACGGGGATTATAAATCGTGTGGCTGATGTTTCTCATAAAGACCATGAAATAGTGACTTAGTGTTTATAGTGACTTTCATTACCTTTTAACTTTTTTTATCAAACATCTGCCGAAGTCAGAGACCTCTCTTTGATTGCTTAGTTTCCAGAACGGCCATTAAGTACAAGTTTAATAGATTTCTTTTAGTAGATTAGATACAAGATCATTCATTTGCCTAAAGAAGGAGCAAATCACACTGCAGTTCAGGAATATATATAATATATATATAATCATTTTTTCACTGAAGAAACCTTAAAGAACCGTCTCTTTCATTTTTGTACATATTAAGTGCGAACTCTTATTCCATTCTTGCATACAACAGAATACGATTGGGGTGGGTGGGCTTTGGGCCCCCAGTTGTTCAGAATGGATTGGAGGTCCACAGCACAAAGATATAAGATGATCCAGTTGCATAAGGAAAACAGGAGATTCCGAAACCGGAGTTCAAAAAAGTGAATAAAAAGCTACAGAGAAGATATGGCTCCTAGCGACCACCTGGAAGACCTGGTAGACCACCAGAACTGCCCCCATCAGATAAACCGCACTTAAAGCTTTCATCTTTGGTGCTGGAAAAGAGCGTGGGGGTTGTCTCCTCTTGGTACGCGACGTAAACGGAGATTATTAATTGCACGGCTGATGTTCCTCTTGGAGACTGATTGAGTAGATGTATTATGAGATAATCCGCTTGCATAAGGAAGGAGAAAGTCAAGGGAAAATAAAGGGGGGGGGGTTTTCCAAAAATGGAGTTTAAAAACAGATTAAAGGCTACGGAGAAAACAGGGGTCCTAACAACCACCTGGAATACGGGTTAGACCCCAAAAACTGCCCCTGTCAGATAAACAGCGCTGAAAGCTTTCGTCTTTGGTGCTGAAAAAGAACAGCTTGTAGTTATTCGCCACTTTAATCGTACAATAATTAAATAAATGGGGGTCTCTGACTTTTGCTGCAGTGAGTTTCTGTGAATGTTTCTCTTTTAATTTAAATAAATAATAAACTTTTTTTAACTGGAGGTTTTCAGTGGCCTAAATTTTAATGCACTCCTGATTGGTGGAGTAACAGCTTTCATTACGTGTTAACTACATCATCCTCCTCATAGCACCAGTGCAAAGCTAAAGAAGCAGACTTGAGACACCGAGCCTGCCTCGGCTGACTCGACTAGTTTTGACTTCAATTAGATTTTTCATTTCAGCTTTTTCTTTGCTTTGGATCCTTTTTAAATCCAGTGATGGTTCAGTGTTTGTAGACTAGGACACGGAGTTGTTAGCACTGCTGTGTGTGTGTGTGTGTGTGTGTGTGTGTGTGTGTGTGTGTGTGTGTGTGTGTGCGCGCGCAGGTTTCAGAGCTAAAGGTCGGCGCTGATCAGCTGGCCCACTCGGCCGCAAAACAGAAAAGGTCACTGCACTCCACAGGACCGCAGCCGCCTCAGCTTAGACCTTAGCGCACACGCGCGGCCGGTCACTCCGCCCGCTCGAGATGAATCTCCTTTAATTACGCCTCTTTCTTTTGATGTGCCGCACCAGCCAGAGTGGCACAGTTTATCTGGAGATAAATGGTGGGGGCGGATGAGGTGAAAGTGAGCCTGCGGATGGAGCCGCGAGCGCCCAGCCTCCGTGCCCCTGCGCACGGTGCATCTGTTAAACTCCCGCTATGCTACTTCTCCATGCATGCCTCACTGACGTTCACTCGCTGCCAGCGCACCAGCGCAGGTGCTCACACAAACACATCATTAATCTAATTCACCTTGTTTCTGACACACTGTTACCCACTGTTGTCTGGACAGTGTTCAGGGTGGCTGCTGCTGCTTTTGGCTGTGATTTTTAATTTTCTCCATTTATATTTTTTACCATAGGTGACAGCAGGGCTGACCGATTTGGATAAGATGTCTAAATCTGCCTGATATTGC